>NC_057410.1:44201242-44352287 GCF_019320065.1 Cervus canadensis
CATTATAGATGTGCATATATACAGAAATACATCATACAAAATCTCGATCAGTTTTCTCAAATATAAAATGGATATTTTTGGCAATATAAGATCAAAAGGATAATACTTTTTCAAATTAGGCATATAGAAACCAGTGACATTAATATTGTGAGTGAAAAGTTACTGCTGCTTCCCGGGTGAAAATCCACCTACTTCACTACACATGTTTATGTAGGTAAATGGACAGTGAGACATCTCCTTTCAGAAAGTATCATATACAGAAAATTATCTGTTAGAGGCACCTATGCTGATCATAACTTTTAACTTGTGAATCTAGGCACAAAAGTTTGATTATACTTTATGGCATTAGCAGGAAGCAATAATTATTTGGACACTTAAATACCTTAGCCACACACATGTACCTGAAGAAGGAATAAATGTCCAGTTGAAACATTCTAGAGATCATTAAAACTGAGAGAAATATTTGAATATTCCCTTTTCTCAAATGCAGCCATTGACTCCCCAAGAGACAATTAATTTCACATTTCAGATAGTCCCCCAAATTAGAAATTTAAGAAGCTCAGTTTAGGAACTGCTTTCTTGAAAATAAAACCAATTGGAACCACCACACATTTCATTTTGCCCTTTCAGGTGGTCATTACAGTCAGTACCAAATTCTCCTATTCTTCATAGTCCATCACTCAGCAGAGGACAGACAGTAAGGAAACCAGGAGGTGAGCCTGTCTCAGCAGTGTCCTGCCATGGTGACAGATTCCCGTTCCTGCACACATATCATTTTTTACTAGAGAGAATGGAGGTGGGGGGGAGGGGGGCAAGGGTGAGGACCCTGAATGTTATGTAAAATAGGTTTACAAAAGAGATAAGCATGACTAAAGGGAATGAATGGAGAATATGTGAGTAGTATTCAGTTTGAAAGAGGTAGTTCTCATTTTTATAAGAAAAATTTAATAAAACATATATTTTAGTTATCATTTAACAGAAAAATATTAAAGTTATTCAGGCTATGCCACATACTCTCATAAAGGGAAATCATTGCACCCTTCTAATGAGGAAATGGTCATTTCAACACATTTCAGTACCTTGTATAAATTTGGAGCTTAAGGTATATTTTCATTTAGCTGTAAGTGGTTGGTTAATATTAAATTATCATGTGTTTTCACGTCAGCATAAATATTGTCATGGTGTTACAGAAGCAACTGTCAAATGAGCAGATAGCTTACATTGGTGTTTTTAGAAGTCTTTGTATTTTATACTTCATTTGCATAATATTAAGTGCTAATAAATGTATGCCAAGTCGTCTAAGTGAAGGGGCAGTCCATCACACCTAAGGCATCGAAGGGCAGATTACATGTCACATTGGTCCTCCTTACAAATGACCAGCCAAATGGCCAGTTTTCTTCAGTAAAATCTAGTTGTTGAAATGTAAGCCTTTCTGTGAAGATTATATCAAAAGTAGCCATCCCTAAGACAGACAGGTCCCTTGTGGTTCCCTAAAGGTTCATTGAAGTCAGAGGGAAAAGGAAAAAAATTACTACAACTTGTATTAATGCCTTTTATTATTACTGATCACATTAGAGCCACTGAGATGTCCAAAATCATATCAAAATAAAGACATAGGTTGCTCCTATATGAAGCTCAAACTTTATTATCATAAACAAGTGAGATATTAAAAGGGTGAAAATTTGTTGTAACTATTCATCAGTGATCCTAATGAAATTTAGTTCTTTCCCTTGGCCTGGTTGGTAGCCAGCTTTTTCTAAACTCTTTCCTGCTATGATTTTTTGAAGGCAAAATACACAGAGCATAGTTCAGTAAAAGAATCCTCAAACCTTTTCATTGAGGCATTTGCATTTTGATTCTGTTGCTGTTTGAAGTAGAACATCCACAGGGAGATAATGGGCTTAAATTACAATTGACTTTGGAAAGAATAACCAGATTTTGTGCTTCCTCAATCATGTAATCAATAGGGAATTCTCTACTTATGTGAACTACAACTATCTTTTAAGACAATGCTGAGCTCTAAATGCAAAATCTATCATTCAGGAGCTTTTTAAGAATTCAAGGCTGTCTCTGAAGAACTTCACTAGAGATGGATTACACCAATTTACAAATGCAGTTTTCAACCGTGACAAATCAAAGTGATCTGATCTCAGTTCATTTTACTAAGCTGTGCCCATAGGACTCTGAGATATTGAGCAATTTTGTCTACATTATTTTTAACATCTATAGGTATTTGTGGATGTGTGAATAATGTCTGAATTTCTCATCTTTTGGCTAGTTTGGGTTTGTCATGAACACAGCTTTTTAGTAAGACCAGCTTTCATAGCATCATGAAGTAGAAATCAATGCTCTGAAGATTCAGGGAGACCAGCATAAGGGAAATTCTCCCCAAACATGGGGGTAGTCTTGCCTACCTCATCCCTCTCTAGATTATAAAATCTCTGAGAAAGAGCCTTGTGGACTGCTGTCTCCTAGCATCTGGAAACATGCCCAGCACAATAGAGGCAGTCAGTTAATACTTACTGAATGAATAAACAATTACATAAATGCATGAAATTAAATAAATGAGTTTTACCTTCCAATAATTTGAAAAAATTCACCAATTTATTTTATACTGATGGGCAACTTCTGAATTACATAATTGGAACTAGAATTGACTCTTCATACTTTTTAGATATATGAATTTGAAATCAATTACTTCAAAGGGTTCAAGAGTTTGAGGACACTTAGATAGGCATGTTTGCATATTCAGAGTTTTTACAATGAATAAAACTCAGCCTTTCTTGTTATTTATGAAATCTCCCTGAGTTATGATCCATACATGGAACTCCATTTATAAACTTTGTAAAATATAATATTTTAATTAAAAAAAAATTTAAATTATCAAGCATATTATTAATAATATGTCCTTCAGTGTTCATTAACAACTTTTCTCTAAGGCAATTCATTGTGATTAGAGACACCATCTCTAAATGTTCTGCTTTCAAAAAAATCACTTTTCCTTTCTCATTTGATTCTTAGAATATATCTGAGCTAAAAATTAATCACATAGCAATTAAGACTTTTCAATGTGTTTATTCATTTATTGTGTACCTACTATATGCTAGGTTTGGGATGTAAAATGGCAAACAAGACAGATATAGCCACCCCTTGGAGTTTGCTGTGAGGAACTCAACACTTGCTCTAGCAATTAACTAGAGTTTACTGTCTCATGGGACCTTCTTCACAGCTGATAGGAGAAATGAAATCCCTTATGCCATGGAAATCATAAAAGGCTCTCTGCACATATTTATGTAAGCTTGCTTTTCTAAAAAACCACACAAATATGCTGCTCAAGGAATCCAAAACCATAGTTATAGACGCCAGTAAGGTAGGTAATAATTTACTCATAACTAACACACAGCTCTTACTAAGTTCTGTGCTCAGGACATTCATAGACTATATCACTGGATCCCTTCAACAACTCTTTTTAGTAGGTTCCATTTTATCGACGAGAAAACTGAAGCACAGGTATGTGACTTGTCCAAGGTCACAGAGCAGATGGAACTGGGATTTGAACCCACACAGTGTAACACAAGAGCTCATATGTCTTCACATTTTCTGTGGCTTGGGGGATACCATTACATTAAAATAAATGTGTCACTGTATATAAAAAAGTACTTTGAAATTGTAAAGTAGTACACAAAGAGATATTAGTAAAGTGTGATTGGCAAACCACATCAGTGGCAGAGAGTGGGAACTCAATCTTATGTTGCAGCTTACTCGTGAAGAATACATCAAGCCAGGGAAATGGATAAACATACAGATTCAGACAATTTCTGACATGCGATAAATATTGCAATGACTTTTCCGAATTATTTATTGTTAGCCACTGTGTCTATCTGGTGCTACAAAAAACCCTGAAAGAAACAAAATCCCTTGCTATAAGGGCTTATAATAAATACACAGTGTGGAGATGAGTCAAGGATATTTCACATTTATGGGGAAAGATTGGGCGATAGTAATACTATTTTCTCACCATTGCATGTGACTGTGTCTTTCTAATTGTTTTCATTATTTTTCTGAAAGAGCTGCAAAATTGTGCAGTGGTTCAACCTGACCAAAGTGGTATTATGCTGCTGGGAAGTAAAAGTACTAGATACCAGATTGGAAGTACTGTCTTCATTATCAAATTTAAGTTCTTTTAAAGCATGACTATAGAGGGACTTTTAAATGCTCCAGACACCTGATTATTTGGAAGTTAAGTTTTTCATGTTTCTCCTTTCCAGACCACACTGTGAGATCATGCTACTGAGGGGTTAGGTTCTAAAACCAATATGAAAGGCAAAAATTGAGATTGGGCTAACATTATCACCACAATCACGTAGATCAGTGTTCCTACTTCTAGAGGTGAGCAAGAACTGACGCCTTTGGGAACAGTAAACTCACAGCTCCCATCTCATTCAACAACAAAGAGGAATCATATTCATTATTTAAATTTGTTCTCTCTCTGGCCTCTCCCAGTTAAATAAGCATGTGATGCAACTTAAATGCTGGTTCATATTTGTGGAAGCAAGGAGTCTTCTCATGAAAACTTTTTTATTATCTCCTCATTCTTCCCTACTACCAACTAATTACTCCTTTAAATAATTAAAATTTTGGACAGTTTAACATCACATGTAATATAGCACTAAGGAAACTCATCAGCCTTTTGTCCAAAGCCACACTTTATTTCTGCTTCTCTCGACACCTATGTTTTTACTGGAGATACTGCTGTTCTCTGTACAGATTTACTGATCTTTCTTATTTGTCATTCACATCAGTTCTTAGATTCTTTAGATTTTTAATTTGAAAAAATCTCCAACTGTCTTCTCTCACACATTTTTTTATATTCCTACCTGTGAATAGAAACAGTACTTCTTACTCTGACTTTTGTGAGCTTTAAACTGTTTTCCCAATTATCATGCACACCCATATATATTTCTCTATATCTTGATGCTTGCTAACTCCTCCTGCATTTATTCCTTTGCTCAAAATCCTCCAAGGGGCCCCTCAAAAAGAAAAAAGTAAGATTTCTACTCAAGGCTCGTTAAACCAAAATACTAACATGATCATGGAAAAGAACTTTATAGTGTCCTTCCCTCACAAAGGCAAAACATAGAACATGAAATGGGATGGTATGGAAATCTGGTACATGATCTATGAAATACTGTCATGGGGTTCTATGACACTGAAAAATATTGCAAGTTTTTCTTCAAGATGAAATTAAATGCAATGAGAGACTACCAGTGTTCTGCGGTGAAGATACAGGACTATATTAGATTATGACCTAAAAATTCCAAATATTTGCTTGTGGTGGTGATGGTAGTGTGTCTGTGTGTGTGTGTGAGATAGAACGTGCAGGGTTAGGCTAAGATGCTAACATTTGTTCAGTTGCTAAGTCACGTCTGACTTTCTTCGACCCCATGGACTGTAGCACGGCAGGCTTCACAGTGTTCTCCAGGCAAGAATACTGGAGTGGGTTGCCATTTCCTTCTCCAGGGAATCTTCCTGGATCAGGGGTCAAAGGCATGTCTCCTGCATTGGCAGGCTGATTCTTTACCACTGAGCCACTAAGGAAGCCCTATGCTAACTTTTCTTTTTTTTTGAAAGTCGCTCAGTCATGTCTGACTCTTAGCAATAATGCTCCAGGCCAGAATACTGGAGTGGGTAGCCTTTCCCTTCGCCAGGGGATCTCTCCAACCCAGGGATTGAACCCGGATCTCTCACATTGCAGGCAGATTCTTTACCAGCTGAGCCACAAGGGAAGCCCAAGAATACTGAAGTGGGTAGCCTATCCCTTCTCCAGCAGATCTTCCTGACCCAGGAATCGAATTGGGGTCTCCTGCATTGCAGGTGGATTCTTTACCAACTGAGGTATGAGGGAAGCCCCAGGCTGCAAGACAGAGAATGGATAAAAGTGCTATCTAGTTGGGAAATAATGCATCTCAAACCATGCATTAGGCCCAAGTATGGTTTGAGATGCATATTTCCCAACTATATAGCACTGTTTTTACCCATTCTCTGTCTTTCCATCCAAGCTGACCACTACCTATTCCTGCAAACTTCTGAACGTTTCTTCCCCTGAGCTTTTGATTTTTCTGAAATGCCTCTCCTTCCCCTGAAAAAAAAATCCTCAATTTTTATGGCCCATTTCAGATGGTGCTTCTTCCAGGAGGCTTTTTCTGATTTTTCCAGGTCTGATGTTATCTTCTCCATCATTAAATCTCATTGTGGTGTCTGCACCCCTCCTTGGTGATTTTCTTTGCTTGTCTTGTGTATATCCATTTGTGTCTTTATCATCTTGATTTTGGAGAAGGCAATGGCACCCCACTCCATTACTTCTTGCCTGGAGAATCCCATGGACAGAGGAGCCTGGTGGGCTACAGTCCATCGGGTCGCTAAGAGTCGGACATGATTGAGCAACTTCACTTTCACTTTTCACTTTCATGCACTGGAGAAGGAACTCACTCCAGTGTTCTTGCCTGGAGAATCCCAGGGATGGAGGAGCCTGGTGGGCTGCCGTCTATGGGGTCGCACAGAGTCGGACATGACTGAAGCGACTTAGCAGCAGCAGCAGCATCTTGATTTCCCCTGAAATTAGTAATTACATATGGCATGGGTGTGTAATATGTCATAAAAGAACTTACCTTTCACTTGTCAACTTCACAGAGTGACTTCCAGATTATTTGGGGGGCTTATCTCAATTCTCAGTAGCTCACTCATGAAGTACATGTGAACTGAGAACTCAACACCAGAACTTTTAAAGGGAAAATAGTCTTAATTATTGAGGAATTTTTATTTTTAAAAAATAGAACATAAATATAAAAGCAGAGACATCACTTTGCCAACCATCACTAAAGGTCTGTATAATCAGAACTATGGTTTTCCCAGTAGTATGTACAGATATGAGAGTTGGACCATAAAGAATACTGAGCACTGAAGAATTGATGCTTTCAAACTGTGGTGCTGGAGAAGACATTTGAGAGTCCCCTGGACTGCAAAGGGATCAAACCAGTCAATGCTAAAGGAAATCAACCCTGAATATTCTTTGGAAGGACTGATGCTGAAGCTTTACCTGATGCTGATACTGGCCACCTGATGCAAACAACCAACTCATTGGAAAAAACCCTGAATCTGGAGGTTGATGTAAACAATGTAGATGACCATCACCACCACCACCCCCTCTGCACATGTACACAGAGATCTACTGCTGGTTTATCCCCACATATTTGGTTGCTTATTCCATGGGAGAAATGATGAAGGGTAAACCTGGGTTTCAAGTCAACAGCCAAACAAGATGGGCACCATAGTAGCACTTCCAGCTGGACACTAGTCCTATATTAATGGCCCTCTCCATGGCTGCTCTCCAAAGGAACACAGAACTACCTACTCTTCGTCAGTCCTTCCCACCGCCGAACTCGCCCAAATCACTGCATTTGGAATGGGGGTTTGGGAGAATAATTACTACTGTCTCAACTGCTTTAGCTTACCCTGAAAAATAAAAATATGTTCAACTTTTAATTTAAATATGATATTTATTTAATCCCTCCCTCCCAACTCCAAAGGAAAAAGAAGACCCACAGCATCCTAAAGGAAAATTCCCACAGTAAGAACTGCACTTCTTTTTTTTTTTCTTTCTTTGTGTTAGAATGATTACAAACAGAACTTCAAGAAATATGCTACATGAATACAATTTCAAATTTCAAAGAGTTTATTTTAATTGCTACCTGTCCAATAAATCTTGCTTCCTATGGGCTTTTTGTTCATTAACTATATTGTTGTATCTAAAAGAGCTGTAAGAATGAGAGGCTAATGGTTGCCACAGGAGACCCTTACCGGGTCTATACCTGAATTTTTCATAGCACAACGTTTCCAGCATCTGGTCCTCAGCTTTGCAGACCCAGGCTCATTTTTTTTTCCCTAGGAAATCTAGGGACAGTCTCAGCTAACATCTGTCTTCTCAGAATAATTACTAATAGCACCCCCTTTAACTCTCAGAAGTGCCCCAATTTAGACAACACAAGATGTTGTCAACCTACTTAGAAATGATAAAGCCCTAGGATGATGATACTTATTAACCTTCTTCAATTCACAGATTGATTGGGAGGATTCTATTTCATTGCAAGTAAACAAAACCAGATTCAATAGAGCTTGGGTGAAAAAGGAATTGACTGCTGGCAAAGCAAGTCGGGTCTGGGGTCTCACTGTTGACGGAATTCTCGCCTCTTCTCAGCTCTTTCCTAATCTCTGCTTGTCCCTTTTTTTTTTTTTTTCCATTTATTTTTATTAATTGGAGGCTAATTACTTTACAATATTGTAGTGGTTTTTGCCATACATTGACATGAATCAGCCATGGATTTACGTGTATTCCCCATCCCGATCCCCGCTCCCACCTCCCTCTCCACCCGATCCCTCTGGGTCTTCCCAGTGCACCAGCCCTGAGCACTTGTCTCATGCATCCAACCTGGGCTGGTGATCTGTTTCACCCTTGATAATATACATGTTTCGATGCTGTTCTCTCAGATCATCCCACCCTCGCCTTCTCCCACAGAGTCCAAAGGTCTGTACATCTGTGTCTCTTTTTCTGTTTTGCATATAGGGTTATCGTTACCATCTTTCTAAATTCCATATATATGTGTTAGTATGCTGTAATGTTCTTTATCTTTCTGGCTTACTTCACTCTGTATAATGGGCTCCAGTTTCATCCATCTCATTAGAACTGGTTCAAATGAATTCTTTTTAATGGCTGAATAATATTCCATGGTGTATATGTACCACAACTTCCTTATCCATTCGTCTGCTGATGGGCATCTAGGTTGCTTCCATGTCCTGGCTATTATAAACAGTGCTACGATGAACATTGGGGTGCACGTGTCTCTTTCAGATCTGGTTTCCTCAGTGTGTATGCCCAGAAGTGGTATTGCTGGGTCATATGGCAGTTCTATTTCCAGTTTTTTAAGAAATCTGCACACTGTTCTCCATAGTGGCTGTACTAGTTTGCATTCCCACCAACAGTGTAAGAGGGTTCCCTTTTCTCCACACCCTCTCCAGCAATTATTGTTTGTAGACTTTTGGATAGCAGCCATCCTGACTGGCGTGTAATGGTACTTCATTGAGGTTTTGATTTGCATTTCTCTGATAATGAGTGATGTTGAGCATCTTTTCATGTGTTTGTTAGCCATCTGTATGTCTTCTTTGGAGAAATGTCTGTTTAGTTCTTTGGCCCATTTTTTGATTGGGTCATTTATTTTTCTGGAATTGAGCTGCAGGAGTTGCTTGTATATTTTTGAGATTAATCCTTTGTCTGTTTCTTCATTTGCTATTATTTTCTCCCAATCTGAGGGCTGTCTTTTCACCTTACTTATAGTTTCCTTTGTAGTGCAAAAGCTTTTAAGTTTCATTAGGTCCCATTTGTTTATTTTTGCTTTTATTTCCAATATTCTGGGAGGTGGGTCATAGAGGATCTTGCTGTGATTTATGTCGGAGAGTGTTTTGCCTATGTTCTCCTCTAGGAGTTTTATAGTTTCTGGTCTTACATTTAGATCTTTAATCCATTTTGAGTTTATTTTTGTGTATGGTGTTAGAAAGTGTTCTAGTTTCATTCTTTTACAAGTGTTTGACCAGTTATCCCAGCACCACTTGTTAAAGAGGTTGTCTTTTTTCCATTGTATATCCTTGCCTCCTTTGTCAAAGATAAGGTGTCCATAGGTCCGTGGATTTATCTCTGGGCTTTCTATTCTGTTCCATTGATCTATATTTCTGTCTTTGTGCCAGTACCATACTGTCTTGATGACTGTGGCTTTGTAGTAGAGTCTGAAGTCAGGCAGGTTGATTCCTCCAAGTGTCCATAATCAGTTGCCCATCAGCTCAGTAGCTTAGCTTCTAGGTTGGTTGACTCCCAGCTGAGGTGCCTCAGCAGTCCTCCATATGGTGTCTTATCCTCCAGCAAGATAGGCTGGGCTTGACAAAGGAAAAGAAATCAAGAGATAGCAGGGAGGTGGCAGGGGGGTTCAGGATGGGGAACACATGCACACCCATGGTTGGTTCATGTGAATGTATGGCAAAGACCACCACGATATTGTAAAGTAATTAGCCTCCAATTAAAATAAATTTTTAAAAGTGTAAAAAAAAAAAAGAGCAAAAGTCCACAAAGCCTTTTTTGAGAGTTAGAATCAGACTGACACAATGTCACCTCCACTACATTCTTCTGACAAAAGCAAGTCACAAGACCATCCCACATTGAAGGATTAGGGTTGAACTCTGTCTTTTGAAAAGAGAAGTTCATTGCAAAGGGCATGCATACACAGAGGGACAGAAAACTGAGCCATTTTTGCAGTCAATCCACGAGTACTTTCACTGAAATAAGATGATTGGAAATGCATCCTCAGTAGACAAAGTTAACAGAGTTAACAGGCAACATTTATTAAGTGCTTACCATGTTCCAAGTACTGTTCTAAGAGCTTCATGGATGTTAGCACATTTTAATCCTTGCAAAGTCTTTCATTTCCAAGAAATAGACTGCCTGCATATGGAAGTCTAGATGTGGCTTCCTTACTTCCTAGAAAAGGAAGCAGCTGAGTTCAAGGTCAGGAATTTTCTGGACTCTGGGTTGCTGTCCCTCATCAGAAGTCAGACTACTCTGCATAGCCGCTGCTTGGGTTTCAGCTGCCTGTGTAGAAAGCAACAGCTAACAGGATGATGTATCAGTCAGGGTTCTCCAAAGAAACAGAACCAATAATATAGATGTATACAAGAGGAGACTTCTTATACAAATTGGCTCCTGTGACTATGGAGGCTGAGAAGTTGCACATTTGGCCATCTGCAAACTGGAGAACCAGGAGCACCTGTGTTAGACGCCAGGAGAAGACAGATGTCCCAATTCAAGCTGAGTAAATTCACCGTTCCTCTGCCTTTTTGTTCTACTCCGGCCCTGAATGGATGGGATGGCTACCCACCTGCACAGGTGAGCGTGATAATTGCTTGGTTTGCTGATCCCAGTGCTAACGCCTTCCAGAAACACCCTCACAGACACACCAGGAAACATTTTAGCAGGTCTCTGGGAACTACTTAGTCCAGTCAAGTTGACAAATAAAATTAATCATCACAGGTGGTTTCAACCTTTCCTTCTCAAACAGAATGCAATCCACGAAGGCAGATATAATAGGATGTTGAGAGAATTTGGTTTTCTGTTGGCTAGAATTATGGCTAAAGTCCAAAGCTGAAATCAGAAATTACCATACACTCCCATAATCTAAAGAAAACCTTGGCCTTGTAAGAGGTAGTAGAACTAGCCCGACTCACTTCAACCCCTCAGGTACCACCAAACAGGGGGGAGAGAGAGAGATGTAGGAGATGCAGTTTTTGGAGAGAAAGCTTTCAATCTCCACCTCCATTCTTAACCAGGCCAAGCCATGTGAGAGGGGAGCTTTAAGACAATCTCTCATAAAGAGTAGAGGTGACTTTAAGGGGGAAAAATTGCTAGAAACTCACTCCCCAGCTGGAAGATTGCAGAAATCTATCATTCCCCAATGTTGCCATTGCTGCTGCAGCTGAGTGCCGTGAGAGCGTTCTTAGGAGAATTTTGAGACAGGTTCTTTGAGGAGTGTGGACATACATAAAGAGACTGAAGATTGTGGGGGCCCCTGCAAGGTTTGTGCCAGCAGGATTTGCAGGGGACGTGGCACCTGAGAAGACGATGCGGACATGTCCACTGCATCCCAATTCCCTGTGACCCTCGAGGTTCACAGATGAGGACCTCAAAAGTGTCACTGTCCGTGTGATGAAGTGTGGAACTTAGAGGGGCTTGGATGTTACATCAACGTCAGGTCACCATGTGCGTGCATGCTAAATCACTTTAGTCTCGTGCAACTCTGAGGCCCTAGGAACTGTAGCCCGCCAAGCCCCTCTGTACATAGGATTCACCAGACAAGAATCCTGGAGTGGGTTGCCATTTCCTTCTCCACGGGATCTTCCGACCCAGGGACCCAACCCGAGTCTCCAGCGGCTCCTGCACTGCGGGCAGATTCTTTACTGCTGAGCCACTGGGGAAGCCCTGTCTCGTAACCTTACAAGCTGCTAACTGCTTATTCTCACTGACTTTGCCTCTGACCAGTAGCAAACCTCATGGGCCAGAAAGAATCTATCACCCACACTTTGAACAGTAGCTTATGTACACTCTGTAGAATTGTGTATCAAACATAAAGATTGCAATTTTAAATAAAATCAGATTTTATTTCAACAAAATAAGCTACCAGAAAATTGTGGATTCTGTCTATGATGTCACCAAGAAGGGCTGCAAGAGAGAAAGTCACCAAAACGTTGCTGGGGGGGAAAAAAAGATTAGAAACAAAAAAATCGATGAGACAAATTAAAAATAAATAAATAAATTAATTAAATGACCATTATGTAGCAAAAAAAAAAACCCCCACAAGGTATAGAGATTCTTCAATAAACCCATAAACCTATAATTGTTACATTCTAATTTTGAACTTAAAAAATCCTTTTGTGTATGCTTACCTCGGATTAAAGTCGTAACAAAGGACTTGCTTCAAAATTTAATGAATCAGGCAACAGTGTGACCGAACCAAGGGTTCACTGCCAGAGGCTCCCAGAATCCAGTGTTATGGCACTGGTTTCTGAGAGGTCCACTGCAAGGAGACGGACAGAGGGGCTCAAATCTGTCACCCCAATCTTGGATGAGGTCACGGATGTTATGAACCGGAGAGCAGGGCTAGTATGCAGAGGCACCGGCGGGGCAGGTTCCCACTGGAGGGCTTTGGGATTTGGTCATTCAGCGACTAAACAACAACAACGTAAAGAGGCTTCAGCACACAATCTTCCGAGGTTACTGAGCGTTCACTTCCAACAGTGTTCCTTTCTTCAGGCTCCGGTCAAGTTCTGGACCTTTGGTTCCCCCAAAACTTTGGTTCTGGGTAGTGTTTAAGGTTAGAATTTTTCCTCCCATGCATGCTTCAGCTGTGTGACTTGCAATTTTGTTGGCTTTCTGCAAAACACTGCAGCATCTTGTTAGGAATAGGACCAAACCGGTTTGGGGCTGGTTCTGTGGTTACTGGCTTCCCTTTTGGCTCAGCTGGTAAAGAATCCGCCTGCAATGGGGGAGACCTGGGTTCTATCCCCGGGTTGGGAAAATCTCCTAGAGAACGGAAAGGCTACCCACTCCAGTATTCTGGCCTGGAGAATTCCATGGACTGTATAGTCCATGGTGTCGCAAAGAGTCGGACAGGACTGAGCGACTTTCACTTTCTGTGGTTACAAGAGCCTGTTATGATGTGATTTCCATTGTGTTATGATTTCTACTCATCGTGTGTGAAACTAGACTGAGTGTGAAACTGAGTGTGAAACTCAGATTTTAGCTGAACACAACAATCATTCAAAATGGACTCAAGTGGCCAGTGTGGACTGCCATTGTTAGTTGTTTTGAAACACCCAGTATAGGACGGTGAGGGTGCTGTTTTAGATAATATATTTGTTCAATAATGTCCATGGAAAGACGTCACTGAAACGAAGGGGATCTCACAGAGGCAAGGCCCCGTGGGGCATCATTGTTTCACCCTACCAACGGACTCCTTCAATAAGGCCATGGACGAATTGACCAGACTCTAAGCTGTTGAGAGCTGTTCCAAAGGGATGCTGCCGGAAGCTCTGTAGGTACAGAGGCATCTTCCGGATGAGCATGAGACCTGTTGCTGAAGTGGAGACCATCTGTCAGGCTGAGACGCCGCTTCCTGGATCTCTCTTCCGAGTGGTTCGTAACCTTGCTTTCTCTTTTTCTGCATGACTAACTTTGTGCAAGGTTGTGTGATTGTGTGCCACTAACTGAGTATATTGGTAGATTGAATATTCACTGCACTTTGTATATTTCCAATCTCCTGATTCTTACCTCTGGGTTCTATGACACAGCCCTGAATGATATTATTTATAACAAAAAATACAGTTATCCCTCCATATCTTCCAGATCTGCATCCAAGGATTCAGATAGAAAATATTGGGAAAAAAATTTTTCGTAGTTACAAAAGTTACAAAAAAAAAAGTGGCAAACCCTCAAATTTGCCACACACCTGCAACTATTTCCATAGCATTTACATTTTATTTACAACTATTTCCATAACATTTACATTGTAATAGGTATTAGAAGTAAAATATAGATGGTTTAAAGTGAATCAAATGATGTGCTGCATAGTTTATATGCAAACGCGACACCATTTTATGTGAGACTTGAGTGTCCTTGGGCGTCCTGGAACCAATCTCTCCTGAATACACAGTTAGAACTGTATTTGGTCTTTAACCCCCTTCCTGGCATAAAGCCCCTAAAACCCTTGGCATTTCCTGTGATGAGAACAAAGGTGTCTTTTGTTATGTTGGTGAAATAGTTTTTGGAAAAGATTGGATTTTTTTTAAACTTTTTTTAATTGAAGTATAGTTTTTTTGACAGTGCTTCAGGTGTACGGCAGAGTTGATTTCAGTTATAGATCTGTTAGAATCTTTTTCAGATTTCTTTCCATTATAGGTTATTAAAAGATATCGAATACGGTTTTCTGTTCTTTATAAATCTTTATTTTTATCTATTATATGTGTGTGTGTGTGTGCTTCCAAAGTGGCATTGATGCCAATTCAGGAGACATAAGAGACTCAGATTCTATCCCTGGGTCAGGCAGATTCCTTGGAGGAGGGTACAGCAACCCATTCCGGTAATTTTGCCTGGAGAATTCCATGGACTGGGGAACCTGGCAGGCTATAGTCCATAGGTCACAGAGTCAGACACAACGAAACAATTTAGCATAGTACACACACACGTGTGTGTGTGTGTGTATTAGTATATATCTGTTAATCTCAAATTCCCAATTTATCCTCCCCTCCACATTCCACTTTGGTAGCTATGTTTGTTTTCTATGTCTGTGAACCTGTTTCTGTTTTGTAAATAAATTCATTTGTATTATGTTTTAGACTCCACATGTAAGTTATATCGTATGGTATTTGTCTTTGTCCGACAAATTTGACTTAGTGTCATTAATCCATGTTGCTGCAAATGGCACTGTTTGGTTTTTTTTGATGACTGAGTAATATTCCATTATATATATGTTTATATATCTTCTTTATATATTAATCTGTTGGTGGAAATTTAGGTTGTTTCCATGTCTTGATTATTGTAACTAGTGCTGCTATGAACATTGGGGTGCAGGTATTTTTTCAGATTAGAGTTTTCATCTTTTTTGGATTTATGCCCAGGAATGGGATTACTGGATCATATGGCAACTCTATTTTTAGTTCTAAAGGAACCTCCATACTGTTTTTTTTTATAGTGTCTGCACCAACTTAAATTCCCATCAACAGTGTAGGAGTGTTTCCTTTTCTCTACAGGTGGGCCTTAGGAAGCATCACTATGAACAAAGCTAGTGGATGTGGTGGAATTCCAGTTGAGCTATTTCAAATCCTAAAAGATGATGCTGTGAAAGTGCTGTGCTCATGTCAGCAAATTTGGAAAACTCAGAAGTGGCCGCAGGACTAGAAAGGTCAGCTTTCATTCCAATCCCAAAGAAAGGCAATGCCAAAGAATGCTCAAACTACTGCACAATTGCACTCATCTCACACGCTAGCAAAGGAATGCTCAAAATTCTCCAAGCCAGGCTTCAGCGATACGTGAACCATGAACTTCCAGATGTTCAAGCTGGATTTAGAAAAGGCAGAGGAACCAAAGATCAAATAGCCAACATCCACTGGATCATCAAAAAAGCAAGAGAGTTCCAGGAAAACATCTATTTCTGCTTTATTGACTATGCCAAAGCCTTTGACTGTGTGGATCACAATAAACTGTGGAAAATTCTGAAGGAGATGGGAATACCAGACCACCTGACCTGCCTCTTGAGAAACCTGTATGCAGGTCAGGAAGCAACAGTTAGAACTGGATATGGAACAACAGACTGGTTCCAAATAGGAAAAGGAGTACATCAAGGCTGTATATTGTCACCCTGCTTATTTAACTTATATGCAGAGAACATCATGAGAAACACTGGGCTGGAGGAGGCACAAGCTGGAATCAAGATTGCCGGGAGAAATATCAATCACCTCAGATATGCAGATAACACCACCCTTATGGCAGAAAGTGAAGAAGAACTAAAGAGCCTCTTGATGAAAGTCAAAGAGGAGAGTGAAAAAGTTGGCTTAAAGCTCAACATTCAGAAAACTAAGATCATGGCATCTGGTCCCATCACTTCATGGGAAATAGATGGGGCAACAGTGGAAACAGTGGCTGACTTTATTTTTCTGGGCTCCAAAATCACTGCAGATGGTGATTGCAGCCATGAAATTAAAAGACGCTTACTCCTTGGAAGGAAAGTTATGACCAACCTAGATAGCATATTAAAAAGCAGAGACATTACTTTGCCAACAAAGGTCCGTTTAGTCAAGGTTATGGTTTTTCCAGTAGTCATGTATGGATGTGAGAGCTGGACTATAAAGAAAGCTGAGCACAGAAGAATTGATGCTTTTGAACTGCGACATTGGAGAAGACTCTTGAGAGTCCCTTGGACTGCAAGGTGACCCAACCAGTCCATCCTAAAGGAAGTCAGTCCTGGGTGTTCATTGGAAGGACTGGTGTTGAAGCTGAAACTGCAGTACACTGGCCACCTGATGCAAAGAGCTGACTCATTTGAAAAGACCCTGATGCTGGGAAAGATTGAGGGCAGGAGGAGAAGGGGATGACAGAGGATGAGATGGTTGGATGGCATCACCGACTCAATGGACATGGGTTTGGGTAGACTCTGGGAGTTGGTGATGGACAGGGAGGCCTGGAGTGCTGTGGTTCATGGGGTTGCAAAGAGTCAGACACGACTGAGTGACTGAACTGACTGACGTCTCCAACATTTATTTATTTGTAGACTTTTTGATGATGGCCATTCTGACCAGTATGAAGTGGTACCTCATTATAGTTTTGATTTGCATTTCTCTAATAATTAGTGATGGAAGCCCCCTGGTTTTTATTCTCAGAGGAAATTCATTACTATTGAGTGTGTGTGAGAGGGAAAGAGACCTTACTTTATAAGAATTGAGAAGGAACTTATCCTTGGTAACAGTTACAGTGAAGGTATATAGGGTATAAGGGTAGATTCTGGTTTTGAGGGGCCTGAAACTTATACTGAGGAGAGTTGGAAAACAAAACGTGTTAAGAAAAGTAATTTAAAAACTATGTGAAAGGCTGCATATTCATTTAGTGTGAGAATAGAAATCACAAAAAATTATAAAGTTTCACAACTTGACAAATACCATAAAATCTAGATATTATTTAATTCCTAACATTCCCTCTCTTGCTCTTTTGTTCTTTTTCTTCTATCTCTCTTTTTTCTTTTTGCTGTCTACTCTTTGAATTCCTCATGATACAACATTGATTTAAAAACATTTTCCATGAAAAATATAGATCTTTCAGCTGTCTCCTTGAAATTTGGTTAATTAAACTTTGTTTTTGTTTTTTTTTTCAATTTTTGTAAGTTGAGATGAATTTCTTACAACTTTATAACTTATATCTGGAACATCATATTAATTTTTTAGGGCTGTGGTTAAATTTGGAAAACTTTCTGTCATATATAAGTCATAAATTCACAGGACAGTTTTTGCTCAGTGATTTATCTTAATATTAATTCTATTTGAATTGACAATACTCTTGTAAAAAATTAACAAAGAGAAACCTCAGTTAAACAGAGTCTGGAAACCAGAACAGGGGCTCTCATGCCCTGTGAATACAGCAGAGCCCATCTGGAAGGAGAAAGACCCCCCCTTCTTTCTTGGCAGAGAGCTTCAGCCAGTGAAAAGCTCTGGACTCTGCCACAGCGCTCCGGGCTTCCTTTTTCCCCTCTGTGTTCTTCTCTTGCTATGGAGGGACTCGCATGTGGCTCACCATGGTTCAGTTCAGTTCAGTCGCTCAGTCGTGTCCGACTCTTTGTGACCCCATGAACTGCAGCACGCCAGGCCTCTCTGTCCATCACCATCACCCGGAGTTTACTCAAACTCATGTCCATCGAGTCGATAATGCCATCCAACCATCTCATCCTCTGTCATCCCCTTCTCCTCCTGCCCTCAATCTTTCCCAGCATCAGGGTCTTTTCAAATGAGTCAGCCCTTCGCAGCATGCGGCCAAAGTATTCAGCTTCAACATCAGTCCTTCCAATGAACACCCAGGACTGATTTCCTTTAGGATGGACTGGTTGGATCTCCTTGCAGTCCAAGGGACTCTCAAGAGTCTTCTCCAACACCACAGTTCAAAAGCATCAATTCTTCAGCTCTCAGCTTTCTTCACAGCCCAACTCTCACATCCATACATGACCACTGGAAAAACCATAGCCTTGACTAGACAGACCTTTGTTGACAAAGTAATGTCTCTGCTTTTTAATATGCTATCTAGGTTGGTCATAACTTTCCTTCCAAGGAGTAAGCGTCTTTTAATTTCATGGCTGCAATCACCATCTGCAGTGACTTTGGAGCCCAGAAAAATAAAGTCAACCACTGTTTCCACTGTTTCCCCATCTATTTGCCATAAAGTGATGGGACCAGATGCCATGATCTTAGTTTTCTGAATGTTGAGCTTTAAGCCAACTTTTTCACTCTCCTCTTTCACTTTCATCAAGAGACTCTTTAGTTCTTCTTCACTTTCTGCCATAAAGGTGGTGTCATCTGCCTATCTGAGGTTATTGATATTTCTCCATGCAACCATGGTTGCAGACCCCAAATTACAATTCTCTGCTGATCACAAATAAACTCATCCTTGCTGCGGAAATACCTGGCAGTCGATTTATTTTAGGACAACAGTCTGTAAACACTTTGATATCAGTGTCCTCACTGTAATATAGTGGTAGTACATTACAAGTTTTTAAAGTTTTCTTCTTCTGTCAGTGTTTCTTATCAAATCTACAAAAAAACAAATCTTTTCCCACTCTGTTATATGAAATATTAATACATCCTTTTGATTGGATTATCTAGCAAGCCAAGAGCTTACTTATTAATTCCATTCAAGCTTATCTTTATCTTTACCTCTTAATGAATTGCTTTTTTGGTTAGGATCGGATTTTATTGTTTCTGTTGCTATAATTTACTCTTCAATGTCAGATTAAATGGTATTGATTTTAATCACTCATTTTTGTGACCTTTTCTTTTCATATTTCGGTCATATGAACTGGAATGTTCTCTCAGTTCATCATTAAATACATTTTAAAGTGACAAAATTATATTCATAAATATTCATATCAAGAGTTTATAATTTCTCACTTGCTTTATTGAAACATTCCAAGCTGTCTTTATAAATTACAGATAAAATGCAGTATCTGTAACTCAACGTACTCTTGTCCTACACTCAAAATGCCCAAGGCCACTGGAGGGGAAATATAAAGAAGGACCAGTCATAGTGAAAAATGGTTTTAACAGCTTACATTAAAAGACTTTATTTTTTGCAAATCATATAGAAACACATGATAGTATGAAAACGTTTGCTAGGGCCTTTCGCAGGACTGGCTGCTGTGAGGAGCCCAAAGCTTAAGTCTCATTAGTTTCACAGTCATCCTGCCTCAGCTTACAGATTTTCAGAGTTACTTGCAGATGGGTAGGGTAAGCCTACCTCCTGTTGGGTGTGCATATGATTTAGGGGATTTCGGGACTTAACTTATAGGAGAGAAAACCTAGAGAGGAGAAGCTGATGCAGTTGTCTTTCTAGGAATGCTGGATTAGACTGAACAGTTGACACACTGCTTTGGGCCTGGATGTCAAAATGGAAAATCATAAAAAGTGAGTAATTACTACCAAGAAAACCTCTCCTTTTTGTTCGTGTGTGTGTGTGTGTCTCTATTTAAAGAATATGAACTGGGGGAAAGCCTAGGTCTTACCTACCATTCCAGCAATTCAGAAACATCTTGTGAAACACCAGTCTTCCTCCTGGTTCCAAGAATGACTCAGTCTTTCTTTTCCCCGTTTTGATTCCCTAACACCTGATGTCCCAGAGGATAGCTCTGTACACTAAAAATGAAACGAAAATTTCTCTGTATAAATGTTAGGATATTATAATGAAAGGGATATTTGAAGCCTCAGTGAAATTAAAAACAACAACAACAACAATGATTTAACCTAATGCAGGACCCACCTGCTGATAAGATGAGAGACAATGGACTTCTGAATGCCAATTTGAAATATTATTATTATTTTCTAATGTGGTTCAGAAGACATATGATTCTTCATTGTTTGAAAGTGCAATTTTCTGTCTGACCACCAGGTAGCAGACAAATGCCTTGCAAGAAAGGCTCTTCAATCACTTGAACAAAAAATGTCAAAAACTTAGAACAAAAGGAATGTAAATAGCGCCAAGGACATAAAGTGATTGATAAGCACAGTGGTTCTTTCATTTAAAAAACAAAAGATGCCAGAAGGCATATGCTAAAACAAAACACCTCAGCCATGTTCCATCTTAAATATATTTAAAGATTTTATCAACTGTCATTTACTTTGTGGGTCTGGGTTAAAGAAGTGAGAGCTCCTACCTCTGAAGGTGAGCAAGTACTAATAAAAGGAATGGTGTCTTGTGTACCCTGCCTGCTTCCTGGAACTCCCTGGCTTGTCTAAAGAAGGTGAATACTGTGGACGTCACCATAGTTTATCTATTGACAGAGACTTCCCTAAAAGTTCTCTTTAGTCATAATAAAGTGAAAAGTGAAAGCGTCAGTTGCTCAGTCATGTCCAGCTCTTTACAACCCCATGGACTGTAGCCCGACTGTAGCCCACTGGGCTCCTCTGTCCTGGGATTTCCCAGGCAAGAAGACTGGAGTGGGTTGCCATTCCCTTCTCCAGGGATCTTCCTGACCCAGAGATGGAACCCAGGGATTGAACCCAGGTCCTCCCATTTGCAGGCAGATTCTTTGCCATCTGAGCCACCAGGGAAATCATAATAAAGCTAGCTATTATTATTTAAAGAGAAAAAGGGAATTCTCAATTAAATCTAGTGTGTAAGTGCTAATTAAGGGTTTAGCCATTGGCAGATTTTAAATTAGACTCCAATTTACCAACTGTAAAATCAATAAAATTTCAGTATAAAGTTCTTCTTCCTAGGTAACTTTAAACAAATTATCCTCTCATACACAAGCTCACCATGTGTCTACTTTTCATTAACTTAAAGGAGAGGCATACCTCGTTTTATTGTGTTTCACTTTACTGTACTCTGTGGATACTGCTTTCTTTACAGATTGAAAATCTGAGGCAACCCTGAGATGAGCGTCTGTTGGCACTGTTTTTCCAACAGCATTTGCTCACATCATGTCCCTGTGTCACTTTTCAGTAATGCCGAAATTTCAAACTTTTTGATGACTGTCATTAGTATATTAATTATGGCGCTCTGTAATCAGTGATCTTTGATGTTGCTATTGCAAAAAGGTTATGACTCACTGAAGGTTCAGATGATGGTTGGTAATTTTTAGTAATCAAGTATTTTTTGATTAAGGTATGTTGTTTTTTTTAGACATAATGCTATTGTACACTCAGTAGTATAAACATATCTTTTATATATGCACTGGGAAATCAAAAGAATTTGTGAGTTGCTTTAAAAATTCTGTGACCTGAGTTGCTTTAAAAAAAAAAAAATCTGTGACTTGAGGTGAGGTGGAGTTGAACCTTCAGTCTATCCAAGGTATGATTACAATCACTTAATGTCGTAAAAACCTCCCCTGGGTTTTATTGAAACAGGCCTTCTCCAGAGGACAATTAATCGTAGGTAGAATCAAGCTGAAAAACTTGTCTTTGATATCTGGGAGTTCTAATCTTCCCCCCCTCCCAGGCCTTTAACTCTTATACTGTCTGTAACCCCACCCCATCTTCCCTGAGTGCCAACTAGTCACACAATTGCTCCTCCCGCCCTCGCAAACACCTGTTGTTCTAACCTCAATTGCCATAAAAGACACAGTGACTGGCTTTCTAAGTTCCCTTCTGAGTGCTGACTGTATTTTTACAGGCCTTGAACACGTAAGCTGCAGGGAGAAGGTGCAAAACTTTTAGAGTCAGAAGTCAGAACATTAGATTTAAATCCCGGCTCAGGCCTTACTAGCAAAATGCTTAACTTCTGTGTGATTTCTTTTCCTTTTATGTAAGATGGGAAATAGTTCCAGGACCTAGTCACAGGACGCTGTGAGCCTTGACTGAGATCATGGGACAGTGTGTCTGGCATGATGCAGACTCTTAATGAGTGCTAGTTGTATGTCTTCATTACAAGGGGCTTTTCATAAGCCCCTTCTCGGGTGACTGGAATCATTACCCCTGACAGGTTTTCCCTTAAATAGTTCAGAGGATTCAGACCAAAGCTATGACTTAAGGCCTAGATTGCAGTTTGAAAGAACAACTGCTCATGACAACAATTGTCATGCTTTGGAGCCGTGCACAAGCCATCTAATCCTTTCTACCAATGAACCTCTTACTTTGTGAATACACGTGATTGATTAGACAGACAAATGTTCTATTTATTGTAATCTCAAAGCTGTTTTTCAATGAAGAAGTTCAAAGGTAAGTTCTCAGATAGACATCTCAAATCCAGCACATCCAGACTGAACTGACCACCTCACCCCCATTCAGCACCCTCACATAATAATTTATGGCAGCTCCAACCTGCCAGTTCTGTAAGCCGTATACATTGGAGGGACCCGCTAACTCCCCTCCTTCTCTCACATCTTACGTTCAGTGTGTTAGATAATTCTGTTGCCTGAACCTTCAGAGCATGTCCTAAAGCTGACCACTTTTCACTAGTTATATTCCCGTCATCCTGGTCCCAGCCACCATCTCTCACTTGAGTTACTGTAATAACTTCCTAACCAGTCTCTGATTCCACATCCCCAAGCCCAGTCTGTTCTCAACACAGCAGCCAGATTCTTTAAATATCCAAGCCCGATGGTGTCACTCCTCTGCTGAGAACTCTGTGATGACTCTTCGCCTAGAACTGAAGCCAAGTTTCTTACAACGTCCTTCACGGCTTCCTGTGACCCAGCCCTCACTTCTCTGCCTTAAGACCTACCGGTAGCTCACTCACCTTTGGTCACATTGGCTTCAGTGCTATTCCTCAGTACTATCAGGCATGGCCACCTGCAGGCCTTTGAGCTAGCTGCACTCTCTGCCCAAAACATTCTCCCTTCTCTGACCTATTCCTACAGATCTTTCTCTCAAAACTGTGTTCAGGTCTTATTTTCAGTGTGGTTTACTCTAACCACTAGATTTAATATTGCCACTTGTCTGTCCACACCCCTCGCATCCCCAGCCCATATTTCCCTGTTTTACTTAATCGTTTGTTCCTTGGTTTCATCACTTCTAACAACATACATTTGTGTCTATATTCTTTCTCTCCCTCTGTTTCTCTCTCCATCTTTTATACTGCTTATTTTCTTTTGTCTATTTCCCTCCACTTGACTGTAAGTTTCACAGAGGCAGGTATTTTTCTTTTTGTTTTATTTATTGATGTGCCCCAACTACCTCAAATACTCATTATTTCCCGAAACTAAATTGGAGTGTAGGGGGATAAGTAGTATGTAGAGAGGAATTAAGATACATTGAAGGTTTATTGATCCTTGTTCTAAGCACTTCCACATACAAATTCACTTGGTTTCCTCTTTTATGTGAGATTGGCAAAAGTCAAACTTCTGTTAACACAGATTCTTATTACCATTTCTTGCCAAGGAGCTGTTTCTTCAGATGCTGAACTACAATAGTCATGTTTTGTATATAGCTGGGACAGAACAGTAAGAGTAACAAGAATGGGGGGCGGGGAATCAAAAAGAAAAGAACATGAAAAATTACTTGAAAGGGGTTTCAAATTGTGCATTAGTACAGCCTTACAATGCTTCAGAGTCTAGCAGTTAGGTTCGTCAAATCCAAGCTCGTGCTTGTAAAGTCATTTTCATTTCCTTAGGAAAACTATTTTGGATCCAGATTATTTTAAAAAGTCTCAGCAGAAGTTAAACTTAATAATTTAAAAGATAACTGAATTCTACAAACATATATTGAGTGGACATTTTGTATAAGCAATGTGTGAGTGACAAGTAGGATAAAAACAATGAGGCATTGTCTTTTCTCAGAGGTTATAATTGAATAGGAGACAAAAGGCATGTAACACTGATAATTATAATTCACTGCAGAAAGTGATAAGTGCTATCATAAAGGTACAGCATACAATAGAAAGATAGGAATGATTAATAGTTAGAGATATTCACTTTTAAATTTCAGTTTAAATTTGTGTATGTGTTTATCTCTTGCAAGATGCTTCAACTAAATTGACCTCTGCCAACTACCAATAATTGCTGTGGGTTTTATATTATGTTATCAGACTCTATACTCTTCATTTGTCACTGCCTCAATTTATTTAAGTAATGTTTTGCAAAGTCCAAAGCCCTGAATCTTGGAGCTTTAAAGTTATTTTTTTAATCTAGTAACTTTCCATAATCTAAAGTGCTAACTGGACTCAATTTAATTCATCATTTTTTGTGAAGTTGAAATGAATGAGAAAATATAGAATATGAATTCCATATAAGACATGATTCAAGCATCTATTGATAAAAAATACTATAGTGTTAACATTAAACATGGCTGTCTGAATGCATTTTATATAGATAATAAATATTATAAATGTATAACCAGATCAAAAATGATGAAGAAATTCCCATGCTAATATTCACTTTTTTAGTGAATGATAACATCAGAATCAGAAACCTAGAATTATCTTTGACATCTCTGCATCTTTCCTCTCATCCAATAGCCAATCCAGCATCAGATCCTATAGACTTTTACCTCCAGAGTGTCTTTTAAATGTATCCACTTATCTCCGTCTCCACTGTTATTCTAGTCCCATCTACCATATCTCGCTTGGACAATCACTATGGGTTCATGTCTGGGTATTTTACATTGACTCTTTCCCCAACAAGTCATCCTCCACTCTATGGTCAGAGTGACTCCTGTTGGCGTGTGTGGTTATTTTGGGGCCCCAGGTGTGGAGAATTGGGTGACTCATATTTCTCAGTTCACGGCACACTGTCACCATCAGTCCCTGTAATGTGCTTCTCTTCTTTCATATTTTATTATTTCCCCCCTGTACTTCCAATTACCATTCTTTTCCTCCCTCGTTCTGCTAATTCATGTAGGTAGATATACTTGTTAATAAATATGATATTATTTCAATGTAATGAGTTTAAAAAGTGTATAAATGTCACACTGCCCTATTCCATGCCCCGAATTCAAATTCTTTTGTTCAGCATCAATTTATTGAGCAACAGCTAAGGGTCAGGCAATTTTCTAGGCCATTGGAGATAATAAGAGGAAATATAATGGACCAAAAAAATGTCTTCAGGAGCTTATATTTTAGTGGTATTATGTGCTCAGTTGTGTCCAACTCTTTGCAACCCTATGGGCTGTAGCCCACCAAGCTCGTTTGTCCATGGGATTTGCCAGGCAAGAATACAGAAGTGGGTTGCCATTTCCTTCTCCAGGGAATCTTCCCGACCCAGGGATTGAACCCCTGCCTCCCATGTCTCCTGCATTGCAGGCGGATTCTTTACCGCTGAGCCACTGGGTAAGACCCATTCTAGTGGCAGAGACAGATGATGAACAAGATGAAAGTAAATAACTTTTCTATGCCTCCATTTCCTCATCTGTAAGATGGAGATAACAATAGTCCCTATCTCATAATAATCATATTAAAGACATTAAAATATGTAAAGCACTTAGTGTTTATATAATATAGTGTTTGACATATAGAAAGTGCTTTGTAAGTTTTTGTTAAGTAGTTAAAATAATCAAGATTATACCAGTGGTAACAAAAACAAAAAAGATAAGTAAAATATGGATGATGTTGGATGGTGATCAATGCTGGAGAAAAATAAAGCAGGAAATGAGGGGTAAGATGTGTGCAAGGATTAGGGATGTCAAACACCTCTGTGTTCAGAGAAGGTGACATCTGAGTTAAGGCCTAAAGAAAATGAAGCTTTGAGCTACATGGGTATTTGGAGGAAGATTATTCTAAGTACAGAAAAATTTAAGTTCAAGTCCCAAAGTAGGAGTGAACGAATGTGTGCAATAAACAGCAAGGAGGGGAAAGAACAGTACAGGTAAGATAAGAGACATAACACGGAGATGCCTCTTCAAGGACATTGTAGATCACTTTAAGGAATTTAACTTTTGTACTGAATTATATGAGAAGCTATTGAAGTATTTGAGCAGAGGAATAACATGATCAGATGTCTGCTTCATCAGGCACTTTCCGATTAGCATGTTGACAATAGACTGAAAGAGGCAGGGCAGGAGCAAGGAGACTAGGCGAGCAGGTGTTGCAGTAATCTTGTGTGAGAACACGGTTAATCAGACCAGCATGGTACCAATGGAGATGAAAAGAAGCTCTTTGGGTTTTGGTATATGTAGAGTGTGGAGCCAACAGGATATTTTGATAAGTCATTATAGTGTATGAAATAAGAGTCAATGATTACACAAAGAGTTTATTTATTTATTTTTTGCCTGAGTAAGTGAAGTAATGAATTGTCATTTACTGCATGGGGAAGATAAAAAATTATGTCTGTCCATGTGCAGTTTGAGATGCCTATTAAACATCTAAGTAGAATGGTCCATCAGACAGTTGGATTTATGAACTTATAGTTGAGAGGGAAAAAGCTAGACTACAAACAGAAGTTTGGGAGACTTCACTATTTGATAATGTGTTAAGCCATGAGATTGAATGATTTCACTAAGGAAATAATTATATCAATATAAAAAGACACTGATGCCTGAGTTGCTCTAACATTTTTAGATCAGAGAGATGAAGGAAAAACAGGAAAAAAAAAAAAAGTAAAGGGTGTCCTGGGAGGCAGTTCTTCATCTAGTCTAAAAGAGATTTTCTAAAGGCATGTCATTTTTCAGTCTATGGAAATACACCTCAGGTCAAACCAAGGACCTAGGTTTGGGGATTTGATGAGTTGAAAAGACCAAGAGAAATTGCAGACAAACACCACTGAGCTCAAAAAGCTTTCACTTTTGAAAAATTTTGTAACGAAGCTAAGAGCCATCCACAAGCAAGCAAAGTGGAGTAGGGGAGAGGGCACAAAATAGCTGTCCAGTGATTGACAGTCTTTCTCACTAGCTCAGCCATTGCTTACTTCCAGCGGATTTGTCTCCTGGTCTTACTGCCAGGCTCACCTGATGGTCTGCATGTGGCCATTTGTAGCAGCTCTGCACATTCTGGAGGCCTCAGGGAGCCAATGTGCTTCATAGTCTGGCCAGGAGACCGATATGCTAACTGGGGGAACTGGGCACTCTGGAAGGGCCTCATGTTTGATTAGTTTGCAGTTGTATCAACCTCATTTTGATTGGTTAGAACCAAAGTTAAACCCAAAGCCATTACATCATTGATTGTATAATTTTTTGCAAGTTATATCACCCCTTATAATTATATTCCAGAACTTTCTTTACTTTTCAAAATATGTTTACATCTTTGAGGCACAGCAGATGTTTATCTTTTTTAACTGAAGTGCTCTATGCTCACCCAAGACAAGGTGAACATGTTTACAATTTCAACAACTAGTGAGAAAAACATGTTTATAAGCAAAGAACACTTTTGGTGGGGAAGTTTGTTTACCATTTTAAGCACAACAAAAGAGATTTTTATTCATTTGATTAAAATGAAGGATGAGGCATACTTAACAAAACTGTTTCAAACATGACACATGACTGACCATATTATCATTCTTCTGCTTCAAATTCTTCAGGGGTGTACTGCTCTTCTTAAGACGAAGACTAAAATATCTGAAGTGGCTACCAGGATCCTACAAGGCCTGGCTTCAACACAGCTTTACCTCACAATGAGCCTTTTCATCCTTCCTGGCCCTCTTGATGGAGCCTTATGCAGTGCCTCTGCTTGGAAATCTCTTCCCTGACCCCACGTCCCTACCCTCCATTCACCCACTTAACTCCAGTAAATCTCACAGCGTTTATTTCTTCCTCAGGCAAGCGTTCCCTGACTTTTGTCACTTACTCTTAAAGCACCATGTTTTTCCTTTTTAACCATTGTATCCTTTGTAATTTAATTTTTATCTGAATGATTATTTGAGCAATATCTTCCTACTTAGAAAGTACATCCCATTTCATTCCAGCAATGAGCACAATGACAGTTTACATATCAGGTTTTTACTAATATTTGTTGAGTGAATCAGTGAATAGAAAGTACTTGTCATTGTATTTTAGTGGAACAGAAAACAGCTTTCATTTCCTCCTCTTTTTGCATTTATTCTTTTCTTCCGTTTATAAAAGTGATGTTATTTATTTACTTATTTTTGTCTGCTAGGTCTGCATGGCTGCTCAGGCTTTTCCTGAGTTGTGGCAAGTGGAGGCTGTTCTCTGGTTACGGGGGGGCTGCTCACTGCAGCGGCTTCTCGTGTGGAGTGTGGGCTGCAGGGCGCACGGGCTTTGGTAGTTGCACCCTGGGGCTCTAGAGCACACGCTCAGTATTTGTGGCAAATGGGTTTTGTTGCTCCATGGCATATGGAATCTTCTCAGATCAGCAATCAAACCCATGTCTCATCACCACAGTCAGCCTAACATCCGTCTGCATACATGGTTACAATTTTCGTTTCTAGTGATGAGAACTTTTAAGATCTATTCTCTTGGCACAGCTTTCTTAAAGTGCTTATTTTTTTCCACTTAAAAAATCCAAGTTGGAAGCAGCATGTTATGTTGAGAGATTCTGCATGTAATATGGGCATCTTAAATTTACCATGAAACTGAATTTTTTGCCTTAGAGATGCAGAAGCTAGAATAATGGATATTGTAATTCATGCTCAGTGATGCTTCAGACAACAAATGTGCCTTTTGTTAGTCTGAGTATCTAAAATCTATACATTGCTTTTTGGAAGAGTACAGCTTACTAAGAACTCAATGTGAGTGGAATTCGACTCATCCATAGTTCTTATAATAAGTTTTGGGATTTTTATAGAACATAACCACAATGCCTATGGCTATGAGTCATAAAATGCCTGAATTGAATATGCTCACATTCAATCAATGAAAGAATTTTGACAACTCTGTTGACACTTCAGTGCTTCCACTAGATGTTTTTAGATTGTAATATGTATTCTGGGTTGACTAGCATCCACATTCCTTGATTATTGTTAAACAGGTTTGCAGAAGAACTTCAGACTGCCATCCATCTCATGCTACCCAAAGATTTATTACATGTCCATGTTGAAAGCCACAGTATTGTTTTTCCCATCTAAGAAGAAGACACTTTTGCTTCAGTGCCTGCTGACTGCCCACTCCCCCAACCTATTTTTTTTTAACTCTAAAACCAAACATAATACACTTTTTTTCTTCATTTTTCTTGTCTTCTTCTTGCGTCATTTGATTTGAGACACAAAAGAGGGTACAGCTTGTATGACAAGAAATTTGGAGCTTGATTTTTGGCTTGGATGAGCAGGAGGAAGGGATCTTGCTGAGTGAGGGTAGAAAAGGGAAGAAACGCTAAAGGAGGCAGAGGATGGGGCAGCAGAAGGCTGAAGACCTTGCCTGGCTAGAGCAGCATGTCTTCCAGAAGACAGCTGTAACATCGGGTAAGCTGCAGGCTGGAGAGCTGAACAGAATCATTCAACCAGATGATAGTTTTGCTTTGTTAAACTCTGGAAAAGTTGTACTCGTTTTTGCCTTTATTCGTGCCCTCTCATATATACAGTTATATTTTCATCATAGTATGTATCACTATCAAAAATGTTCTTATTTACTTATTTATCATTTATTTGCTTATCAGTTTGTTGTTTATAGTCTCTTTAGTCCTACTCTAAGCTCTGATAGCAGAGGCCTTGATGGCTTTGTTCTGGACTGTATACCTATCACCCAGAGAGGCATACAGTACTGAGTAGACCCTCAAGGAAACCTTTCTAAATGAGTTGAATAATGCTTAAAGTCCCCACAAATATTTCTTTCTTCTCTGTAAAGTCTTTCCTGATTCCTTTAGAGGAAGTAAGTCATTCGCTCTGTATTCTTAAGTATGTTTCATTCACCCACGCAGTCATTCATTCATGTATTTATTCATTCCTTTGTTCTTTCACGTATTCATTCTTGTAACAGTCATTCATTGATTGTGTAGGGGTATACTCAGCACTGTGAGAAGTAAGAAGGATCTACGGTTGAATAAAACTGGCTGCAGTTACCATTCAGAGAGGACGCAGGAAGTCCAGGCCTACAGTAGAGATGTGCACAGACATTCATGAGGATTCATAGGAAAGAGCCATTAATCCAGCCTTGCAGGGGCAGGAAAGGCTTTCAAGGGAAGAGATCTTTTAAGCTGAGGTCTAAGAATGAGTAGAAGGGAATCGTATTACAGAAAGGAGAAACATCATTTGCAAGGCTGAGAGGCTGAAGGGGAGCATGGCAGATGTTAAGAGCTGCATTTTTCATCTGACAGATCCCAGCAGAGAGACAATACCGTGTACAGAGTAAGGACTCGGTGAAGGTTTACCCCAGTGGTTGTATGGTTCCTTCATTGAAAAACAGAACAGTTACGGAAAATAAAAAATCATCCATAGTTTGACTTACTCTGTGCTTTGCTTACCTTGATTTAAAATCAGTATCATTTCGTCTCCTGCTGCATCAATACACGGCTGAAACAGCACTAACTACTGCCCACATTCTATTTTAAATGTCATAAAGGACAGAATCTGTGTCTTCGATGCACCACACTTCACATTTGAATGGCACTGCAGCTCCTGTCGTGGGTGGCAAAAAGGACCTGAATACCAACCATTTCCCCATCCTAGACCCTAACTGTTTGTTGTTCAGTCGCTCAGTCATGTCCAACCATTTTGCAACCCCATGGACTCTAGCCCACCAGGCACCTCTGTCCATGGAATTTCCCAGGCAAGAATACTAGAGTGGGTTGCCATTTCCTTCTCCAGGGGATCTTCCTGACCCAGGGATTGAACCTGAGTCTTCTGCATTGGCAGGCAGATTCTTTACTGCTGAGCCGTGAGGGACGCGCTGTACCCTAACCTACTCTGTGTCTAAAAGGAAAGCTTCATCCACCTCTATCTTGGGAGAAGGAAAGCAGGTGCTTCATATCTATCAAAAAGCTTTCACTAATCTTTGGCAAAAACAACTACTCGATTATTCTTTCAGTCTTCTGGGTCTTCAGTATATTCCATGCTAGTTAATACGGAATAACTTTGGAGGATTTCTTGGCAAACGTAATTCATGGCTGGCTTCTCTCTGTTCTTTATGATTTCTAGCCAAGTCCCATCTGTTTTGTAGTTTCAGTAGGAACTTGTCATAGAAGAGATTCACTGCCCACCTAAGGTTTAAAGGAGTGTCACGAAAGCTGCAGAGAGATGGTGCACATCTCAATCTGTAAGAAAAATGCGAATGCTTGTACCCAGGGTACATGTGAAGCCTGTTAGAGTCAGAAAATGTGCGTTATTATGAGATAATGAAAAGACATTCAAAATAGATAGTTCCATAATTGCTTCACTCTAAAACAAAACCACCAAAATCATATGGCATATAACAGGATCCCGAGGAAAGAGGTTGCCAGGACAAGGTCAGCCGTGAACTGCGTAACATTTAACATCCTACCTGAATGGCCATCTCAGCCACAGAGCCTTTAATCATGTCTAGTTTATCCCTTTCCTCTCTTTTCCTCATCATTTCCTCCCTTTTCCTGACAATGCACGTATAAAATTAGAACTTTAACACAATTTCATTTAGTTGACACCATTTAAAAATATGACAGTTTTACACAACAACTGAGATTCTTAGTTTCTCTTGAAAAAAACAGGCCTGCATTCTTACTTGGTGATAATTAGAGCTGACAGTGTAAACACCCTGGATTCTGTATTTGCCCCAATCCTCAGTAATCCCTTTAATTACACACAGACTCTTTTACATGTTTACATTATCTGTTTTGTTTCTATAGGAGTTTGAATTTCTTTTCCCTGATTTTCTCTTTTAGTGCCCATATCTCAATGTCTGCTCTTGTAGTTATCAGGGTATAAGTCCTTCCTCTTATTCAACTGTTAGCTCTATGAGATCTCTGCTTCATTTTTGGATTTCCAAAGGGCCTATAATAATATTCAAGGAGTATTTGATGAAAAGTTAATACAGTAGATTAGAAAGTGACACAGAGTCAAGAAAGGACTGATTAAGACATTTGGCTCCTCTGTTAATGAACTGTGTGATCTTCAGGAAGATGTATGTCCATCCGGGGGTCTCAGATTCTGTGTTTTTAAAACTAGGAAAGTTAGTTTAGATGACCATAACTTTCTCTTTACTCCAGACGTTTATGACTCAGGAGTTCTTTGAACTGGACTTTCCTTAGTTTCTACAAATTTTCCAGCTGGGTCACAAAATCCCCAGCCTCTTCACCATTGAATATGAGTGAAGAATTATTCTGATTATAGTTTTGCAATGGCAAGCAAGAGAGCATGTCAAGGAAAATAATACTTGGCATATTGTGAATGAGGTTTTAAACCGAATATTTTTAGACTGCATTTATTCTTTGATGTGCCGTTATCTAAATCCTCTTTGCAGGGCTCTCATTTCAGATGTGATTTAGAGTTAATAATATGGTAGGAATCAAGCAGTTCTGTCTTCCCAGTTATGCCACACAAAAGGGGAAAATACAGACACCAGAGAACTCATGATGAAGAATATGCCGAGTCATGTGTTCCTTTATATTCTGCAGAGCAGAGAGAATTCTGTTGCCATTTGGAAGATAAATAATAATAATTGTAGTAAGTTCTTCTTTATCCCCAGCAGGGCTGTCAGAATCTGAACAGTACCTTTCTACAATCTTACAATGAGGGATACAGGCTCCCTGGTGTTTTGGGGAGGCTCAGAATCATGTCAGGATTTATTCTGTTTTCCCTGACTTGGCCTCAGACTGGATGTCTCAAGTAGAGGAAGTGACATCTTCCTTAAAATTTATCACTATAGAAATTCATTGTGGACATTTTTAATATAAGTGAAGCTTTTTACTTTTGTAAACAGAAATGTTAGAATTAAAATCAACTAAAATTTTGCCATGTAGATAGCTCCTTTTAATAATTTCAAATGCACGCATAAGTTTGCAAAGGGTATTTGTCATTTTATTCTCTAGTATCTTTCCCCTTCCTCTCAGCATGGCTGTCTGTGGAGTATCACGTCTGACTCCCCTGTGTGTGTAATGTTGGTGAGATGGTGAATTTGATATTAGAGAGAAAAATCATTTCCCAACTTTTATATTTCCGTATGGAGCCATCTTCCTCAGCCTCAGCACCACTGACCTTTTGAGCCTGGACAGTTTGTCGTAGGAGGACGTGGTTTGTAGGATGACGAGCAGCAGCCCTGGCCTTTGCCCAGTAGGTGCCAGTAACACCCTCCGATTTTGACAACGGAAGATTTCTCCAGATACTGTCATGGGGCAAAATTACCCTCGGGTGAGAACTAGCCGTATCGCGTGACTGTGCTGCAGTAGGATCCCAGGCCTCTCGTAGAGGAGGAGAGACTTGGCTGTGTGGAGACTTGGAGGAACGGAACTGAGCCTGCCTGGCCTGCATCTTCTGGATGCCCTTTGGGATCTGTTTGCCTCCAGAGAACACAGCCATGGTCTGCTCTTACTGCTGGTATTCCAGCTGGAGCTTGCAGTTTTGGTGGTGATTTACTCAATCAAGTGTTCATTTTGTCAAACCTAGCTGATAGTCAAATCTGTACTACCATGGCATGCTCTAAATTAGGTCACACAGGCTTCCCCGGTGGCACCAGTGATAAAGAACCCAGCTGGCAATGCAGGAGATGCAAGAGACCTGAGTTCGATCTCTGGGTTGGGAAGATCCCCTGGAGGAGGAAATGGAAACCCACTCTGGTATTCTTGCCTGGAAAATCCTATAGGCAGAAGAGTCCATGGGGTGGCGAAGAGTCAGACACGACTGAGCTGCACATATATGTGCACAATTGACTTTATTTTAAACTGGCAGGATTTCGGTGAGTGGCTTCAGGACTCGGGGTTTTGTGAGTGCAGGCTCCATGGTTATTTTGATCTTGACAGGTCATCAAGCACAAGGTGGCCTTATCCTCAGTCAGTTGACTGTATCTCAGCAAAAACGGGCCACGATGGCCTTGTCACATGTTGACTGCTTGGGCTCTAGAATGTGAGCTTGGCTGTAAGCAGTATCCTGCCATGGCACTGCAAAAGAGATGGGAAAATGCCTTTGTTCTTTTTCTCACATCAATAAAGAGAGAACGTTTGCCATTTATATTCTGCTTTTAGAGCCAGGCCTTCAGACTGGGAATTTGAATAGCAGAGACTCTTGAGTTCCAAACGAACTACACTAATGAATTTCATACTTTAAATTATTAGTGCCAGGCCTGAGCAGACAGTGCTAGATCAGCTGCCTGAAATTCCATCCTTCTGTTTGTTGCCTTAACTGCATTCCTGCAAGAGGAAGAGCTAACATTTTTGATTCATGTTCCTTATCCACATGTTCCTGCATGTGCACCCTCCATTACCATCACCACGTGGTCTCAAAATGGCTGGGCCTTTATTCACAGAAGTTCTAACCTTAGTTTAAATTTCAGAGGCCCAAGCTGATTTTATTTATATTAGGTTGGTCAGTTTTGGAAATTATGGAAGAAAAAGTAAAATTAAGTAGTTTTTTTTTTACCTTAAAGAGAATATTCCCTCTTCTTTGTTGGAGGCAGAAAAGAACCCAAAGAAGCATTGCAAAACTAAAAGTTATGAAAGTAATTAAAGAGGCCTGTGCCTGAAATAGCATATCTTGGAATCACAGTTCCCAAGAAATCAAGAAATGGTTTGGAAAAATAGGTTTCAGACATATACTCAGAAAGGAACAAGAGAAGAATACAAATAAAGAAGAAAGGCAGATAAGTAAACTTGAGGAAGAGAAAACGTTCTTTAATTTTACAATCATAGATGATATTCTAGACAGATAGGAAGAGAAAAATGGCATTAGATCTTCAAGGCTACAGTAAACAGATATTTTAAAAAACTAAAGAAAATGCTTCCTGGTCTCATTTATTGAGAAAGTATAAAATAAAAGGAATTATTTCTGTTACTCACAAGGAGTAACTAGGATCAGGTAACATCTAATAGAGGAAGAGAGGCGCGATCTTAACGGGCAGGTTAAAATGCTACACCAAGAGAAGGATCCAATAAATTGCTGACCTTGATCAGCACAGTTACTCAAGTAAAGCCACACAAAGTGAGCACACCTAGACACACACACCCTGAATAGCTGTGTCAAACAGGTCAATATAGAGGATTTGGACCTACTGAGAAGAGAAAACTAGGGACACTGATCTAGAAACTCAAGGATTACTTGGTAAACTTTCAAGGTGACAGCTATTGTCAACAAGCCTGTGTATATTGCCTCTGTCTTAAAAGGATATAGCATCACGAATCCAAGGGAAGACACAGACAAAATAACACACTAAGGGAAGTTGGGCAGAATGAGAATAGAGTCCATGACTGCTCTGAGTGTTGGCCTGATAGAAGAGCATCTCCTGGGTGAGATTAACTGACTTGGGGAAAATAAAGGTGGATATAATTTGTTTGAATTATGGGAGTTTTTTAGCAGACCCATAAACTTGATGTTCTTGTCTAAAGCAGACACCAGGAAAACAAAATCTAGAGAAATATGGATGAAAGATAAAGTTTGAGCCAGAAAACAAAGATAGGAAAAGAAAGAACAACACATTCAAATTTGGCCAATAGTGCTAGTTCCACCTCTCTAAACTAGGAAAGGGAGCAACTTAAGAGTCAGGTAAATTATAAAAGCTGGACTGAACTCTTCTAAGCAGAGTTCGAGAATATCAAAAGGAAATATAATAGCTCTGTAGAAAAGTATGCATGAGAAAGATCTGGAACTTTCAAAAGCTTCAAGAAGACAATGTCTTGGGGAGCACATGGCCAAGGTATTGGTCTTTACTGGACCCTGAGACGTGAGCTTTAAAATTTTGACAGCAGCATCAGTTCAGGAATCTGCTGAAGGAGAGTCTGTGGTTGAGCAAATGTGAAGATCAAAGGTGATAACCCTCCCAAGCATGCTGGTTTCACAAACCTAAAAAATAATACAATGAAAAGCAGTGAGAGCAGCCACTATGCTTGGGCCCAGGAGGAAGTGGAGACTTAGTCATTTAGTGTAGAATTACAACATAAGAAGCACAGATTCTAGTGGGAGATGGAAATAAAGAACTTTTGAACATGCTGAGTAAATCAAATTAGACCTAGTCACTGGGAATCCCACATTGCAAATTTTTAAACTCTGCAAGGAAACAGCAGTATCACTGTGTTTAGCCAAGCATTTGCCAGGTTAATTAGGAAGGAAGATTTTTCCAGAGAGACGGAACAGTGTCTTCAAGACTAAGAGGCATGAGATAAATGTCACAATTGGAAGATTGCAATTAGGTCAAGTGATGGAATAAAGTAATGACCAGAAATGAAGTTAGAGGCTAGATCTCATGTTAAAAACGAAAAAAAAAAAAAAAAGAGGCCTGATCTACAATATGTACACTCAGTACAACATACTGAGTGTATGTTAGAAGGGAATATGAAACCAAAAAATAAACATTTTTAACATAAAGTTTTAATAATGGAAATATTTTCTTCTTTAGGAAATGTCTTGGGAAAAGTGGCAGTTAGCAATATTCACAGTAAGATTGATAAAACTGAGCTGGGAAGGGAAGAGGTGCTCCTGGAAGTGCACCTATATACAATCTGCTATATCTATTATCTATTGCTGCAGATCAGTGTGCCCCCCAAATTTACTAGATTAAAACTACAAAAGTTTATCACTCTATGATTCTGTGAGTTGGATGGGTGACTTCTGCTGGTCTCACTGGAGCTTCCTCACGGGACTATTTTCAGTTGGTGGACTGCTTGGGGATTGTGCTTAGCTGACGCAGCTAGAATAACAGGCACTTTCTCTCCAGGCACTCTTATCTCAAAAAGGCTGGATAGAGCTTCTTTACAGAGTCTTGGATTTCCAAGTGTGAGGGGGAACAGCTACAAGGTCTCATGAGTCCTAGGTTCAAGAACCTGTACAATATCACTTACATGACATCTTATTTGCCAAAGCAAGCTACAAGATCAGCCCACGGTTGATATGCAGCAAAATATTGTGGCTATATTATCAGTCCATCCAATCAATTAATAAACTGTTGACATTTTGTGGGCAAAATCAGTTGAGAACTGACCTCAAGTATCTGAATTAAAATCCACCTACCAGCCTATGATGTCATCCTCCTAGTCTTAAATCTTGGGGTTCCGTAAATGCTGCTCACAGAGAGGCCCCATATCATATCAATTATTCTCTCCCCTTCTGCACAATATTTGTTTTCCATAGAATTCATTTTTGTTTTCTTTTATTCTTGTGTGAATTTTTGGGTACATTTTTTATATTAAGTTCATCCATCACCACTCTCCCACATAATTTTTTCTCGACACATTTAAAAACAGAAGATATTCTCCAGTTTTCTCTTCCTGAACATATTTACTCTGGTGAATTCTGACTTGCTCCAATCTGATTGGTCAGAAGAATGGCTGTGCCCTTGAAATTTCCCCTTAAACCCATTATTGCATTTGTTTTCCCCCTTCATGGATATTATGTCTCTTTCTCTTTGAAAACTCCCTCCTACTAGTGAAATGCATCCTTTAGAAACTTTTTGCAAGATGGTAAAATTTTTGAAGCCATGCATGTCTACTAAAAATGCCCTTTTTCTACCTTCACACGTAATTGAAAAAAAAAAACAAAACTCTAGATCAAACTAATTGTACAGAGTTTTGAAAGTATTGTTGTGCTGTCTTCTAGATTTCAATATTACTCTTAAGATGTTTATTGCCATATCGATCATGTGAGTAAATCTATGTTCTCTTGGAAGGTCTTAGAACCTTCTCTTGCCCTTCATCTTCTCAAACTGCATTATTGATGTTATTTGCTTTGGGCTAATACTCACCCATTGTGTACCAATGTCAGTTCAACTGGACAAACCCTGTTCTTTATTTCTGAGGAATTTTTTTCATATTTTTCTTTCTACTGCTTTCTTTACTCTCTGTTTTTAGAATTCTTATTATTTACATGTTAAAACACTTGACTTGGCTCAATAAAATGTCTAATCTTTTCTATGCTATTTCCTCTCTTTTCTACTTTTTTAGGAGGTATCTTTAATTTTATTGTCCAGTACTTCTCTTGAAAATTTCATTGTTATATTTTATATTTCCATGATCTCTTTTGCTCTCCAAACATTCCTTTTTTGTAGGATTATTTTTATTTCATGATATACTAATTTCTAAGCATCTCAGAGGTTGAACCTTTTGTCTGTTCTACTTAGTACTGAATCCATAGTGCCTGACACATAGCAGGCACTGAGATAATTGTTTAATGATTGTCCATGAAGATATTTTTATAGATTTTTGAAGACTGTTTTTTTTTTCTCTCTGCACACTGTCTGTTTCCCCCAGGTTTTTATTTTCCATTTATTTTGGCTTCTTTCATCGTACATCTGCTTATTCTTCATTGTCTGCTCATGTTTAAAACCTCAACTCTATAAAGCTGATCAGAAGCTCTATACGTATACCTAAGAAGAACTTGTTGATGGTAGATTTCCTTATAGGATTAGTCAAATCAAATTTAAAATATTCAATCCTAGTTTTTAGCATACATTTACTTAGATTTAACCATATAATGTTCTAAGCCATGTGGAATATATTTAAAATTCTCATTTTAACATGTTCAATCATTTTTCTCATCTTCCTGAATTCCTCTTAATCCTTACCATAATAGTCTATACAAAGTAGGGTCACATCAAGGGCTCCATCTCAATTTTACTATGCAAATATATTTATGTAAATATCCAAAGATCTATATACAACAGTATACTTAACAGTATACATTGCACTTGCTTTGTGAACAAGCAAGTGCTCATTAGTTTGTAAAGTGTAAAGTAAACGATGGTATAGTCATATAATGGGACACTGTACTGACTTTAAAGAACATGAGGAAGACCTACATGTGCTGATATGGAAAGATGTCTGAATTTTGTTTTAAGCAAGGTGTGAAACAAACAAACAAAAAAACAGGTGGTATTCTATTTGTATAAAAAATGAATAGGCACAGAATTTATTATCCCATTCCTCCAAATAAAGCCCAGGTTGTTGTCAGAGGTGGAGGGAACACAGTCTCTACCTCCTTTGGTAACATTATAGGAATTAATAAAAGTTATTAAGATAAAACTTATTCTAGGAATTATTAAAAATATATATCAATAAAACCATTTCCTTATTTATGTAAGACAAATTTTAAGTTATTTCATTATATATTACTGACTGTATTTCAGGTACCCTTTTATATACATGTGCACTTCAAGTACCTTACAAGTATTCGCTTTAATTCTTACAATTCTCACCATTATTGTCTGCATTTCTAGAAGAGGATTCTGAGACACAGAGAAATTAACTAGTCTGTGTAAATTTATTACCTAAGATTTGAATCTTCAAGATTCATGTTCATAACCTATTCTTTGACCACTATACTATCCTATTTCTTTAACCATTCTTTCAGCCCAAAGCATTTCTAGCTGGTATATGGTTGAAAGAGTCAACCTTGATCACTTTAAAGTTATAATTAAAAAATTATAGTTGGTTATTCCAAAGAAATTGCAGGAGGAAATGGCAACCTTTTCTAGTATTCTTACCTGTAAAATCCCATGGACAGAGAAGCCTGGCAGGCTTTAGTCCACAGGGTTGCAGAGTTGGATGTGACTGAGGCAACTGAGCACATTCCAAAGAAAGTGAGTTTTTAAACCTTTTCATCAAACTGCCATTTAATATGCACCATTGCTCATATCATCCTCTATTAGATTACAACTCCTACTGGTATTTCATTTTTATATCTGCATCCTTATAAAGTCATAAATTCCAGACTTGCATTTCTCTCACCTGGTGCTGAAAGCAATATTTGTAAACTTGAAATCTAAGAGGTAGATTTTCACCACAAGAAAAAAGAAAATGGTAACTATGTGAGGTGATGGATTGACAAATATGTTAAATTATCTTGATTGTTGTGGTGATCACTTTACAAAGTATACATATATCAAACCATTAAGCAGTACACCTTAAATATAAACAATCTTTATTGTCAATTTTATCTCAATAAACCTGAAAAATACCTTCATTTGTACTTCTGTACTTCTCCTAATGTCTTCTTTTCTGTAGCTAGAGAGACAGTCAGCAAACTGGCAGATTCATCATGGCATGAGTTCAGGCGAGGCTCAGGAAACAGATTCTCTCGCATACCCTCCCCTAGCCCTCTGAACCATGCCGAACAGCTCCTTTTTAAAGTTTATAAAGTGCACCCTTGTTTAGTCACTAAGTTGTGTCCGACTCTTTGCAACCCCATGGACCATAGTTTTAATTAACTCATATTTATATATTATGACTGGCATGTCAAAGTTATTCCCTTCCTACAACATTAAAGAAAATATACAAGATTAGAATAATATATTCTTGAACACTGTAGCTGGGGGACTTCCCTGGTGACTCAGCAGTAAAAGAATCTGCCTACAATGCAGGAGATTGGAGTTTGATCCCTGGGCTGGGAAGATCCCTTGGAGGAGCAAATGGCAACTCACTCCAGTCTTCTTGCCTGGGAAATCCCATGGACAGAGGAGCCTGCTGGGTTACAGTCCATGGGGTTGGGTCCGACATGACTGAATAACTAAACAACAGTCTAGCTCAGTTCCCATTCTTGTACTTTAAAAAATTATTTTATGGAAGGGACAGGTGGATGGTTGATTTGATTTTTATTCATTTTCCCTAGAAGCCCCCCTATAGGAAGATAGGAGGAACCTTCCTATCTGTGGTCCAGTTTACCCTTCTGATAAACCCTAACTAGCCCTTTCTATAGCATTGTCTCCTAATGAGAGAAAATCAAAGGATAGTGGACATTATCATCGGTTCTGTAGCTCTACCCAGGTCCCCTCACATTCCTGATCTTGTGTGTCCATCTCCAGGTTCTATGTGCCTTGTTTCCACACAAAGTGCGTACCCTGTCTGGAACCACGTTCCCTGCAAATGCAGAGAGCGGGAAGTTCCTGTGAAGTCACCAGCAGGGCCCTTAGGCGATGACTGGCACGTTATATGAAAGCCCAGATCCTCTGCCTACAGTGAGGACAAATTCTGAGATAGAATTTACATTCCAGAGATCCTGGTGAGATCTGGCATGACTGGAGCTTTGTCTGAAATCACATCCTTTCTTGGCTTCTTCCCCTTCCCTGTTCTGATTCTGTCACTTCATCCACATTTTTCTGGGAACACTTCTTCAATAAACTACTTGTACATGAAGCCCTATTTTGAGACCTACTTCTGGAGATGCCAACTCCCTAACCTAAGACGTGAAAGAACAGATCTTCATCAGGTTTTTTTTTTTTAAATTTAACATTTCTTTTTGTCTGCGCTGGGTCTCTAGTTGTGGTGAGTGGTGACTGCTGTCTAGTTGCAGTACTTGGGCTTCTCTCTGAGCTGGCTTCCCATTGTGGAGAACGGGCTGTAGGGTACACAGGCTTCAGTAGCTACAGCAATGGGCTCAGCGGTCGCATCTCATAAGCTCTAGAGCGCAGGCTCAGTAATTGCGGCACAGGCTTAGTTGCCCCACTGTATATGGGATCTTCCTGGACCAGGGATCAAACCCGCGTCTCCTGCATTGCCAGGCAGACTTCCAACCACTGGGCCACCAGGATAGTCCTTTTTTTTTTCATAGTGTAAGAGTATTCTCATACTCAGTGCTCACCCATGTGTCTGTGTTTTTGAATGAGCTAGATCTGTTTGTTTTCGTAGGATTTTTATCCCCATCAACTTAATTCATACTATGGTGGTACATTTGTGTTTTTGTTTCTTTTTCTTGAAATTTATTTCTAAAATTTAGGGTTCTTCTGGCTACTGACTGTGTCTTGCACTCCATAGCCTCCTAAAAACTGTATTATTCAGTATCAATTCTTCTTCAAGAGTTCAGGTTGATTCCCAAGTAAATATTTTTTGAGATCTTAAATGATTTTAGGCATACATACACATACAAGTGCATATATGTTAAAGTATCTGTTTGGTAGGACAAAGTCCTTTAATCTTTCACTCTTACTGCTCCTGGGTTAGTATTTCTGATTATGTGGATTGGTGCATCAGAATGACCTGAATCAGGGTGATTTTTGCTGTTACTCTCATGAAAATTATTTTACATCGTGATTCGTTATACACATAGATACCCACACATTCCTACAGGATCTTCCCAACCCAGGGATCAAACCCGGGTCTCCTGCATTGCCAGTGGATTCTTTAGCACTGGGCCACCTGGGAAGCCCATAGATGTATACACACACATATAACTGAAGTAGTGTTTTAAAGAAAACAGTACTTATTACATATAGTATGATCTGATTATATGCAATAAGAGTAAGTATTGTTTTCTTTAAAATGCTATGAAGTAGTATTGCATTCTACTTCATATTTTGACTCCACTTAAAATACATTAACCTTAAAATATCCCTTTTTTCTCAGACTTCTGCTTCTATTTATTTTGCACACATAATCTTAATGCATTGTAACTGTTATGATTCAGTGTGCTTTATTGATCTCACTTTTATAATTTTCTTCAATAAAGGTACATATAAAATTTAAATTAAAAAAAATGAGACTTCCTCTGAATATAAAATCCTTTTAAAAATTTTTCTGTGGGATTAAGATTTTACAATTAATAGTAATGCATAATTGATGAAAGTAGCTAATGGTTACATATCTTGATAATTCTTAAACATAAAAAGTAAAATTATATTGTAAATACCCCTTAAGTGAAAGTCTGAGCCACCAGGGAAGCCCAAATATCCCTTAATGAAGTACATACTTGTTTTGAGGCCGTCATTCTTGTCAATTCATATATCTAAGAATGACTATTATTTATCACTAAAGTAAAACAGGATTCAGATCCATTTTTTAATAAAAATAAGCACCAAGATATTTTATTCACTTAAGTATGAATGAAAGAAGGTAACTGACTAATAACTAATGTCTTTTAGTTCATCGAATTGTATCTAAATTATATATCAAAATCACACAGTATTCTATAATAAAACACTATTTTTAATGACCTATCAGTAAGTACCTTAATTAGACCCTCCATTAAATAAGTGAAAGGGGATGATTAGAAACCACCTGTCATCATAAGGCTATCTTAGTCAGTCATTACAGTCGTTCACTGAATATACAACAACATTTAAATTTGTTCCATTGTTTGGCATCCTGATGATATTTATACCTGGGGTCAGTGTACCCTAGTAAGATTCAGGATGGATGAGAGGATATCTTTGACTCATAAAATGGAAGACAGATTGTTGTGAGAAGAGAGATGGAGAAGAACACATCAGAAACTTGCTGAGATGTGTTCTCATGCACCCATGGTTAAACAAGTGTGTAAGACTTCCCTGGTGGCTCAGATGGTAAAGCGTCGGCCTACAATGCAGGAGACCCGGGTTCAATCCTTTGGTCAGGAAAGATCTCCTGGAGAAGGAAATGGCAACCCACTCCAGTACTCTTGCCTGGAAAATCCCATGGACGGAGGAGCCTGGTGGGCTGCAGTCCATGGGGTCGCTAAGAGCTGGACACGACTGAGCGACTTCACTATATAGGAATTAAGTATCTGAAAATCTCTTCCTTTGAAATTATCTTGAAAAGTCTTCATATATTTTGAGATACATGAGTGACTCAGCCTGAAGACTTCTGCCCTAGGGTTTGTATATTTAGGAATGAGATTGTTTTATCATAACAATGTGCATAATTAAGATAATTATTTGAGGGACAAGTGATTCTCAAATAGTTATTCTAATTTACACTCCCACCAACAGCATTTAAGAGCTCCCAATAGCCCACATCCTTATCAACACCTGAGACTGTCGGATTTTTCAACATTTGTCAATCTGATATGCATAAAATGAGAGCCAATTGTAGTTTCATTTTGTACTTCCTTGATTACAAATTAAGTTGAGCAGCTTTCTATGTTTATTGGCCATTCAGGTTACCAATTTCCTTTTTTAATGATTTTTCAGGGTTATGTATTTTGTACAGTGTTTGTCTTTTTCATTATTTATTTGAAATATTTTAATATGCGTATATAAAATATATATAGTATACTTTTATGTAAGTATATTAGGTAGAATCCTTTCTGGTTGATGTGTTATAAAACTTATTTGTGGTTTATATTTTCACTTTTATATCATGTTTTTTGATGAACAGTACTTAAAATTTTAATGCAGAAAAATGTATCACTTTTTGTTTTTGTGCTATGTGCCTTATGTAAGAAATCCATTGTTATCTGAACATCATAAAGATATTCTTCTATACGTTCTTCTAAAAGCTTTACTTTTCACATTTATATTCTACCTAGAAGCATTCTTTCCTTCCTCACTTCCTTTCTCCCTCCTTTCTTTCCTTCCTTTATCTCTTTCTTTTTCTCCCGGAATAATAAAATATCCAGGCACAATTTGTCGAAGAGCCATTTCACCACTGAATTTATGACACCACTACTTTTATACATTAAGTGTATTATACTTCCTCTGCCTCACTGCTCTATTTTCTTCTGAATCAATACCAAACTGTCTAATTGCTATAACTTTCATAGTAAATATTAATATCAAATAGAGCATGTAACCCCACCTTTGGCTTCTTCAGTTGTATCCTGGTCATTCAGCATAAATGTTAGAGTTATGTCATATTATTTCCCAGTGAAATTATATTGACTCTAGAGGTTAAATTTGATAAAAATTGATATTAAAAAATCATAGTCCCCTATTTTTGAATATTGTATACCTTTATTTTTAGTCAGATATGTCTGTATGTCTTACAGTACAGTTTTATAAGTTTCTGCCAAGCAGTAAGGAAGTTTTAGATATTGATCTTACAGTTAGCCCCCTATCTGAACCTTAGTGATTTGTATATTTAAGTTTTATATACAGTCATCTTCTCTCTGAAATCAAAGGACAGGTATATGACTTCCAAGGTTTTCCATGTCAGAGTTGAAACCAGAAGTTCAGCTCTTTCTTAGAGCCCTGTGTTGCTCACTCCCCTGCCACCCATTTCATCCGGGCTCAGCTCCTGAATGCTGTCTACCTAGAGGCATTTTGAGGGCTTCCCCGGTGGCTCAGGCAGTAAAGAATCTGCTTGCAATGCAGGAGACCCAGATTCAATCCCTGAGTCAGGAAGATCCCCAAGAGAAGGAATGGCTACTCACTCCAGTGTTCTTGCCTAGAGAATTCCACGAAAGAGGAGCCTGACGGGCCACAGTCCATGGGGTCACAGAAGAGTTGGACACGACTTGGCGACTTAGCGTGGCAGCAAAAGGCATTATGGAGCACAGGCTTGGCAATAGACTCATGGTGACTCCACTGTCAAATCAGGATCAGCTGATACTGCTACTTGCCACAAAACCAAACATAGGACAACAACCTCATGTATTATATTTGGACCCGTGGCTTTCATACAACACTTTCCTAATTTTCTTAGACTTCTCAGACTGCACTTTCCCAGCCTCCTTCGTCAGTTTCTCTTCGTTTCCTTGAAATAGTGGCAGTCTTAAGATCCTTAAAAGGATCCTTCTTAATCGTTTTCTCTTTAAGCTACACTCCTTTCGGTCTCTTCATCACTTCAGTGACTCTTTCAGCTAGTTTAAAATCTCAAAATTTTACTTCCATCCCAGTCCTTTTTAAAAACTTTAAACATATAGATCCAATTGCCTTTCATCATTTCATCATTGAATTTTTAAGAAACATCAGTAAATATTTTTGATTGATGGAGTTATCAAAGAGTGTTTTGAGCTCCTTTTTCTACAGTGTTATTAATCAGTGAGTTCAGTAACTAGTGCCTGAAGATCATCATTAGAGTCAGGTTGAAGTTCAAAGGCAAAAAAATGTCTTGTTTCTTTCCTCCACATGTGATTGTAAACATCTTGAAAATACAGTAGGTACCACAATTTGTTCATTCTTGAAGGGCTCATAAAATGTTTTTTAACACTTGAATAATGCTAACTTCTTAGGGAAAAAAAGTGCCCATAATAATAATAATAATGAATAATATTAATTAATAATAACATCATGTCAATATATTATTAGTATTAATACTAAGTAATTACTTATTAATACTAATAAAAACTAATAATAACTAATTCTTCTTTTGCCCTTATTTTACCTGTTTACTGATGTACGCAAGTCAAGTAGCACTGACATAGCATTTATGTTGGCCTTAAAATTATGAATTGATGAGATGGGATGGAGATAATGAAGAGGAGGTGGTCAGAACTTGGAAAAGTGGAAAGAAAAAAAAGATCAAAATGTAGATTATTTAGATAAGATATAATTAGATTTACTTTGACTTCCTTTGAATGTAAAGAATCTAACTATAGGAAAAAAGGAAGGGATTCTGTCAAACACTTTGAGCTTGAATGCTAGTCTAACGTTTGAGTAAACTTCTTAATCTAACTAGTGTAATTAGTGTAACACTAATCATAATGTGTAAAATAATGCGTGTATAGGAATGATGGCAGTGACTCTCCTTAGGTAAATTGTCAATAAATATTGAAAAAAGCAGAAGAGTTCCAGAAAAACATCTACTTCTGCTTCATTGACTATGCTAAAGCCTTTGACTGTGTGGATTACAACAAACTGGAATATTCTTGAAGAGATGGGAATACCAGATCACCTTAACCTGCCTCCTGGGAAACCTGTATTCAGGTCAAGAAGCAACAGTTAGAACCAAACATGAAACAACAGACTTGTTCCAAATTGGGAAAGCAGTACATCAAGGCTGTATGTTGTCACCCTGATCATTTAACTTATATGCAGAGTACATCATGCGAAATGCCAAGCTGGATGAAGCACAAGCTGGAATCAAGATTGCCGGGAGAAATACCAATAACCTCAGATATGCAGATGACAACACCCTTATGGCAGAAAGCTAAGAGGAACTAAAGAACCTCTTGATGAAGATGAAAGGACATGACTTAGCGACTACACTTCTTAAAGGAACAGAACACTTTAGTCCTTAACCTGGGATACAGAATCAGAAGACAGTTGAAAGAAGTAACAGTTTTCTTCATTAGCACCTAAGGCTTTTCACCAGACTGATACATCCTGAGCTTTAGGTTTCATGCACACTTCACTGAATTAGCCTGAACAGTTTGAAAAGAAAGACTATCTTCTAAAGACAAACAAGAAAACTACCTTTAAATTCTCTCAACTCTGCCTAGCCATTGTGGAATCAGTTTAGTATTCTGAAGATGTACTATTCAACAAGATATATGTCCAAAGTTAAACCTACATGATACTCTGGTTTCTCCAAGAGCAGTTCCTTTTCCCCTAGTAAACGCTGTAAAAGTGTACAAAGAGTAACTAATAACCTGAGATTGTTTTTACATATTATTTGTTGCCTGATTCATTGCGGTCAAGTTGCTTCTCATCCTACAAAAACCTAACCTCCTCATGGGCAGCCCTGTATTGCCTGATTCTTTTATGCCTCCACATAAGTTTTCTGCACATTGATGACTCAATAAAGACCTGACAACTGGTTATATTTTAAGTTCATATATTCCAAACAGAGGCATAAAGAGGGTGAATTCCAACTGAACAAGCATAGCCTTCTGAAGAAGGAACATTTGGGAAATATATTTGTTAAAGAGACACTCAAAGGTACCTCCTTCTAAAAGGGTGAAAAAAAACCAACAACCCTGAAGCCAGTTGCATATCAGAAATGGCATCCATTAATCTCTTTGCCAAGCAGCATAAAGCAAAGGGGCCTTTGAAAGCAGTTGCCCTTAAGAATGGAGTCATGGTTTAATGTGTTTGGTTTGGAGCACCTTGCTTTTAGAAGCCAGCACCTGCACCACACTGACAGAGTCACTGCTTCTGGGAGCAGATTGGGTAATGATGCTGATGACATTTATGGTCCAACATTTCGAGAATTAATTTACAATGGAAATAGTTCTTAGTGCGGTGAATACATCATTGCAGTGAAAGATTGATTCCCAGTTTATCAGCTATAAACTATGCAGCCCAGCTTAAGTCCTTTAGAAGGCAAGCATTAGAGATATTACTCAGAGCTATTTAGGGTTCATAATTCACTGAGAGAATGTTTGAAATATGAGGGTATATGCCACTACAGTAAAATCACGAGCAAAAACATAGGAAGGGATTTGGTAGAGGAGAAGAACAATGAAGAAATGTGTTCCAGGTGGCTCCACATCTCTTCCCTCCTCTGGTCAGACTTTCTATGAAGCCATGCCATTTCATCTCTGATAATCCCCTGTATTTCACTTCAGCAATTCCCATGAAAAAATTTTCATCATTTAGTTTCTCTTCTTTATCACTAATTTATAGCCAGCCCATCATTTTTATTAGAAAAACTTCTGTAAATGTGTTATGGAAAGTAACATAAAGTGTGCATCTTCATATTACTTTAGAATTTTGTTAAAGGTTTATATGCCCTTCATTTCCTGTCTTCAGCGAAGACTAATATTTTCCTAGGACTTCTGGAATATTCTCCAAATAACTCTGACCACCTATTTTTTTCAGGGGGAGATGACTCTGTCTACTGAAAAAAAAAATACATGAGGGAAGGATAAAGTTGTAATGAATGTATTTCTAAATGTTAACTAAATTATGGCTATAGGAATGAAGCTTGTCTTGTAGTTGTAAAAATTAATACAAATTATGCAGAGGGATTGGCATAAACTATCATATTTCAGTAAGCTAAAACTAATGATTGCATTTAAAGGCTAAATATTGAGAGTCAGAGATAGTGGAGTTGCAAATTATAAGCACCTATTCTTGGCCCTGAAATAAACTTGGAATAAGCTCTTGGATTGAAATCATTATTTTTATGTGCCTTCAAATTACTATGGTCTTCCTCAAAGATATTTTGAGTATGAATAATATGTGGGAAGTGTCAGTTTTATAAGGGGTGCTCTAAATGATCACTGGGGCAGTAGGGAAAGACGTATACTCCAATTAGCCTTCACGAAGCCCTTTGTCAGAGTTCTGTATGAACTTTAAGGGGTTTTTAGTACGTCTGATAAGTATCCTTCATATACACCTTCCTGCTCTCCCAACCTGTCCCCACCCTTTATTCTTCTGGTCAAATCTAATGAGAGTAGATATGTCTGTGTGCAAACACACATGAAACATTAGGGCTGCTTTCAAAAGCCAACAGATTGGGTCATATTGATATAACAGTGTATATAGGTTGTTATACACTGAAATAATGAAGCCATTAAATTTATAGTTCCCTCATCCAAACATTCTATCATTCTTTATACATTAATACTTAGAATATATAGTACAAGTTCGGCATGGAGAAGTTTGTAACATTCTATCAACTGTCATTCCTTTTGACTGAACATTTACTGGGAGCTAATACATAAAGTAATTGGGAAAAAATGCCACCCGTAAAAATAGAAATCTTTTATATAACTTACCAGCAAGTGATATGTCTCAGTGAGCAAAGCTAGAATGGGCATACCGGAGATACTCAACCTTTGTCAGGGTTCCCAAATGCCACAGTAAATACAACACAGGAAACCTGATAGCCATGATTTTATGAATTAACCTCCGGAGAGGATTACACTAATAGTTAGAATCCTATGTATTTTAGTTTCAGCAAGCTCTAAGTCTTGCCACTCTACTTTTGTTATACCTTGACTTCAGAAGGGGTGATTTTGCCTACTGTACTTGAGCAAGAGTTAAGATTGATATTCCCACATATGGTGAAATAGCCATATTAACATAAATGGATTGAAGAAAACTGTGACTGCAATTTACCAATCACTGGTATATGGTTTCTGTATGTAACTCAGATAGTTTTCTCTAAGGATTATATAGGAACTAGTTTTTGTAGCACGTTTGTATCATATGCTCACATATTTGTTCATATTTCAGAATTTAATTTATACTGTGAAAACATTTTAAAATTCTATTTTAGTTATTCATTTGAAGAATGAAGGCCAGACTTTAGAAAGAAGATGGGATGGAGGAGATACAGTCTCTGGAGTTATGAAAATAAGATTTTATTAGAATTTGTAAACTAATCAAAATAAAAGGAACAGTGATTTTGGCTAGTTTATTTAAATAACTTTAATATAGCATTGTGTAACTTCCTGTTTAAACAGTAATATCTGTTTGAAAACTCTAGAGTTTGTCAAACTGAGCTTGAAACAATTTACCTTGGAATTTTGATTAAATATGTATTGCTAGGCAGGAAAAAAGGGAAAAAAATAGTATGCTTATATTTTCTCTAGGTCCACATAAATATAACTTCTGGTTATGGCATTTATTTTAATCTATCTCTAGTGTTGTAACGTCTTAAGTTAAAACAACCAAGCTACCAACAACTTGTCAGATCCCTAGGTTAAGGATAATTTAGTGTATTAGGAAATAATTCTCAAAATCCCTGGCATTTTGTATGAACTTTGCTGACTGTTAATAGGCAAAACAATTTTCTCCACATATGGTATGTGTTCTATATACTAAGAATTGATTTCAGAGCTACTACATGTATATCTATAACTAACCTTAAAAACAGCTTGTAGAAATGGGTGTTAAGAACTCTGTTATGACTGAGGAATATAAAACACAAAGAGGGAATGTAGCTTGATCAACTTATAAGCTAGCAACTTGTGACTCAACCAAAGTCACTCTTACTTCACAGGTCGTTCCCTTAACTACCATACACATAGCTTTCTACATTCTTTATGTGGGATCAGAAAACCACAAAGAGTTTCCATGTGATAGTACTAAAGACCTCTTGAACTGTTGAATCACATCATGAATTGAGTTGGTTATACCAAGATGCCTTCCGTGGTCATCAAGTATACTGGAGACTTTATACCAGTACAGAACACTTAACCTTTCTGCCTGGCCAGAAGTCTAATTTGAGCAGTTTTACTTTGATGCTCTATTTTTGATTGGTTAAGCCATTCATCCTGTTTGACATTGTTGTGTGGTGTTGCTATGCTTACTTGAACCAGCTGTCACATTCCAGCCTAGAGGTGGGTGAAATGATTCGTGTTTATATGTAATTCTGAAAGGGCTTTTAGATGCTTTGAGTTGCCAATATGTCAATATAAAAGACATTCACCCTTCCAGCATAGCAAGCCTGGAAGACTTTCAAAACTCTTCATGTAACTTTATAAACATTTCTTTCTGCCATTTAAATGTTGGCAGACTGTTCTTATGCAATTATTTCTTGCTCTGTTATTAAGCCTGTGATTGTGAAGAGATGTCTTTGTAGCAGATACTCATTTCTTCATGTTGAATTGATTCTAAATTTGTATGAGACTATTCGTGTCATATATCCTGTCTTTCTGAAAGAGATTATAACATGTAAAGCAGGATAGATGTTCTGATCTACAATTAGATACGGGAAGAAGTTTGAATTCCTCCAATAGAGGTTCTGCACAAGAATACAGATTAATATGAGAATACAGAACTTCAGTGAGCTTTTATTTTATACTCTTTACATGCCTGAAGCAAGTCCAAGTTCTGGGGATACATAAAATAGTCCTGCACTGGGAGAACTCGTAACCTAGTGGCAAAAAATTCAAAACCCACATACTTTTAGTATTCTTTAGCCACAAACTCACATTCCTTCCAAAAAGTATTGACAGCTTAAATCAATGGAGTTGTGGGTATTGTTATCCAGGAAGTCATCTCAATTCTTTGTCAGTTTCCTGTGTAGAAGGTTTTATCTTCCAAGATAGTATTATCCCTGTTCACAAAATGTAAAGCCAACCAAGTGACTGAAAAAGTAATTTTAAAAATAAGTAATTTCTTCAAGAAAGAAAAAATGGCCAACTCCATATCAATCAGTCTCTTTATCATCACACCAAACACCCAGCTTGCCTGTTGTTTTACTCAAACTTTGACTTACAAGTCAGGTTAGCATTTGGACATAGAATGAATATTATTCAAAGGCAGTGTCTTCAATGATAAACTAATATGTTTATTTTCAAGGTATATTTAGTTTGGAGACAATTTTTCAAAGAACAAAGGTATGTTTCTGTCATGATCATTACTTAACTACAGAAATGATTTTATCAAATTTGGTGTTTCAAAAATACCTTATTACATTTCAAAAATATACCTTATTATTATAATGCATTATTATATTCAAAATAGTTATTAGGAGGATAAAATCTACTTTTAGTGAACTGAATATGATATTGCAGTGCTTCGTTTTTATATCGCATTTTAACTGTGCACAGAAGGAAAGTGTTAGCATTTAATTGTCTGTGAAATATTTTCAAGGAGTTAGCTTTGATGTGAAAAAATAATAGTTACTTAGCTGAAATGCTGTAAGCCTGAGACACCCAACCCAATGAAAAATTTTCAAATAAAAAGAGTGCATCCACAACAAATAGTATTTAAAATTCATCTCTGATCAAATGAAGCTTTTATTTTCTTCACTGTTTACTAGTTTTCATTTATTCCAGTGTTCACCTGTTTACTATACCACTGTTCCTATTTTAGTGATTCATCAGCATTGGCAACCTGAGTAACCATTCCCTAATTTAAAAAAAAGCAAGGAATAATGATTGGTAAATGCTCAAGCTGAGTTAACTCAATGCTGTTTCTCTGGATGAAAAATAAGAAGGGCGGTCGATCAGTTAAAAGTTCTAAATGTTTGATGGTGATGTATCATGTAACCTTACCATCTGGATGACTGGATTTTAGTCTTTATATCCAGATGTTTGGCATCATGCAGACACAACCTCAGTGGTTCAATCAGTCGACAGTTTTCATTGAGAACCCACCACCACCCTTGTGCTGGACAACTCAGCAAGGGCTAAAGGAAATGTTCCTTCTTGCCTGGGCTATTACAGTATCCTGTTAATTAGTTCTCTTAACTTTACAGTCCATTCCAAACAAACTAGGATACTAAAACATCAGTTTCAAGATCTTAGTTACTTGCTCAAGAGCCTTTTGCCTTGCCTCAGGTTTTCACTGAATTCTAGTTGCTTCATAGGAGTATAATAGAGTTTTGAAAAAGTCTGCTTATAAATTATCATGTTATTTACCTCTCTGTGTGTAAGGCCTCCCTCATCTGTAGCCTTGGGTGGATAATACTCAACTCTGTGAGCTGTTTTTATGCTTAGTTATATATTTTGTGCATCAGACTTAGATATCTGTTACTAGGAACATAATAGTCACTCCATGAATGGAGATAATTATTTTTAGCTACTCATGATCAGCATCAAAAATCCATGTAAAATTCACTTTCTAATAGGAAAAAAGTGATGAATAAATGTTCCTTCTTAAACTTCATTTACATTTAATACTTACCATAAAATACATTGATTATAAACTGTCCAGTTTGTAACTTTTTGAGGAGAAAAGGAATCCTGTTCCACTATGTGTAGGCAAAGACTGATTTAATAAATTGTAGTATAGGAAATTATGCTTATTATTAAGGAAATACATTATTGTTTCTACTGCCACTACTTCTATAATTTTAGCAATTTCTTTTTGCATTATGATCTAGAGAAACTAAATTAATTGTTTTGAGGGGATGGGAGGAATTAAAAAGATTCTAAAATTTCTGGCATGCCTACTTATGCATGTGGTGCCATAAAATGAAATAGGATATGTAGGAGTAAAAGATAAGTTCAATAATGTCCATGTTGAGATTGCCAGCAAGAGAGAGAGTCTGTTGTTCACTGAATATATGAGTGGCCTTCTGAAGAAAAATTTGTAGATTAATACTTGGAGAATGTTTTATTGATTCTTTCATTTGCAGATCCACTCAAGGTAGCTCATATATGACCACTAAAAGTAAGGGAATCACTTGAGCCAGTTAGTTCAGTCGCTCAGTCGAATCCGACTCTTTGCGACCCCATGGACTGCAGCACGCCAGGCTTCCCTGTCCATCACCAACTCCCGGAGCTTACTCAAACTAATGTCCATCAAGTCAGTGATGCCATCCAACCATCTCATCTTCTGTTGGCCTCGTCTCCTCCCGCCTTCAATCTTTCCCAGCATCAGGATCTTTTCTAATGAGTCAGTTCTTCGATCAGGTGGCCAAAGGATTGGAGTTTCAGCTTCAGCATCAGTCCTTCCAATGAATTTTCAGGACTGATTTCCTTTAGGATGGACTGGTTGGATCTCCTTGCAGTCCAAGGGATTCTCAAGGGTCTTTTCCAACACCACAGTTCAAAAGCATCAATTTTTCAGAGCTCAGCTTTCTTCATAGTCCAATTCTCACATCCATACTTGACTACTGGAAAAACCATGGCTTTGACTAGAAGGACCTTTGTTGGCAAAGTAATATCTCTGCTTTTTAATATGCTGTCTAGGTGTGTCATAGCTTTCCTTCCAAGGAGCAAGCGTCTTTTAATTTCATGGCTGCAGTCACCATCTGCAGTGATTTTGCAGCCCCCCAAAATAAAGTCTGACACTGTTTCCATTGTTTCCCCATCTATTTGTCATGAAGTGATGGGACCAGATGCCATGATCTTAGTTTTCTGAATGTTGGGCTTTAAGCCAACGTTTTCACTCTCCTCTTTCACTTTCATCAAGAGGTTCTTTAGTTCTTCTTCATTTTCAGCCATAAGTGTGTCATCTGCATATCTGAGGTTATTGATATTTCTCCTGGCAATCTTGTTCCCAGCTTGTGCTTCATCCAGCCCAGCATTTGGTGTGATGTACTCTGCATATAAGTTAAATAAGTATGGTGACAATATACAGCCTCAACGTGCTCCTTTCCCAATTTGGAACCGGTCTGTTTTTCCATATTCAGTTCCAACTGTTGCTTCTTGATCTGAATACAGATTTCTCAGGAGGCAGGTCAGGTGGTCTGGTATTCCCATCTCCTTAAGAATTTTCCACAGTTTGTTGTGATCCACACAGTCAATAAAACAGAAGGAGGTGCTTTTCTAGAACTCTCTTGCTTTTTTGATGATCCAACGGATGTTGGAAATTTGATCTCTGGTTCCTCTGCCTTTTCTAAATCCAGCTTGAACATCTGGAAGTTCACGGTTCACATACTGTTGAAGCCTGGTTGGAGAATTTTGAGCATTACTTTGCTAGTGTGTGAGATGAGTGCAGTTGTACGTTAGTTTGAACTTTCTTTCAATGGCAACCCACTCCAGTACTCTTGCCTGGAAAATTCCATGGATAGAGGAGCCTGGTGGGCTACAGTCCATGAGGTCACAAAGAGTCAGACATGACTGAGTGACTTAACTTGAACATTCTTTGCATTGCCTTTCTTTGGGATTGGAGTGAAAACTAACCTTTTCCAGTTGTAGCCAGTGATGAGTTTTCCAAATTTGCTGACATTGAGTGCAGCACTTTCACAGCATTATCTTTTTTTTTTTTTTTTTAGCATTATCTTTTAGGATTTGAAATCGCTCAACTGGAATTCCCCCACCTCTACTAGCTTTGTTTGTAGTGATGCTTCCTAAGGCTCATTTGACTTTGCATGCCAGGATGTCTGGCTCTAGGTGAGTAATCATACCATCGTGGTTATCTGGGTCATGAAGATCTTTTTTGTATAGTTCTTCTGTGTATCCTTGCCACTGCTTCTTAGTATCTTCTGCTTCTGTTAGGCCCCTACCATTTCTGTCCTTTATTGTGCCCATCTTTGCATGAAATATTCCCTTGGTATCTCTCATTTACTTGAAGAGATCTCTAGTCTTTCCCATTCTATTGTTTTCCTCTATTTCTTTGCATTTATAATTGAGGAAGGCTTTCTTATCCCTCCTTGCTCTTCTTTGGAACTCTGCATTCAAATGGGTATACCTTTCCTTTTCTCCTTTGGCTTTCACTTCTCTTCTTTTCTCAGCTATTTGTAAGGCCTCCTCAGACAACCATTTTGCCCTTTTGGAATTTCTTTTTCTTGGGGATGGTCTTGATCACTGCCTCCTATACAGTGTCAAGAACCTCCATCCATAGTTCTTCAGGCACTCTTATCAGATCTAATCCCTTGAATCTATTTGTCACTTCCGCTCTATAATCATAAGGGATATGATTTAGGTCCTACCTGAATGGTCTAGTGGTTGCCCCCACTTTCTTCAATTTAAGTCTGAATTTGGCAATAAGGAGTTTATGATCTGAGCCACAGTCATCTTCCGGTCTTGTTTTTGCTGACTGTATAGAGCTTCTCCATCTTTGGCTGCAAAGAAAGTAATCAATCTGATTTTGGTGTTGACCATCTGGTGATGTCCACATGTAGAGTCTTCTCTTGTTTTGTTGCAAGAGGGTATTTGCTATGACCAGTGCATTCTCCTGGCAAAACTTTGTTAGCTTTGCCCTGCTTCATTTGGTACTCCAAGGCCAAATTTGCCTGTTACTCCAGGTACTCTTGACTTCCTACTTTTGCATTCCCCTCCCCTATAATGAAAAGGACATCTTTTTTCGGTGTCACTTCTAGAAGGTCTTAAGTTCTTCATAGAACTGTTCAACTTCAGCTTCTTCAACATTACTGGTTGGGTCATAGACTTGGATTAGTGTGATATTGAATAGTTTGTCTTGGAAACGAACAGAGATCATTCTGGTTTTTTTTTTTTTTTTTGAGAGTGCATCCAAGTATTGAATTTTGGACTCTTATTGACTATGATGGCTAGTGTCTCAGCTGGTTAAGAATACACCTGCAATGTGGGAAACCTGGGTTTGAACCCTCGATTGGGAAGATTCCCTGGAGAAGGGTCAGGCTACCCACTACGTGTTCTCACCTGGAGAATTCCATGGACTGTATGGGGTTGAAAGAGTCGGACACAACTGAGTGACTTTCACTTGAGTCAATGGTCACTAGAGCAGGAGGACTTTTCTGGAATCAAGATAATTTTGAAGATCGCCACATTAAGCATATGTGTGTCTTCATCCTAAGTCTCAATCATTGTACTTTTCTTTTATTACCATTTTTTGAATTTGTGTTATATATTAGGCACTAAACTAAGTATGTTGTGTGCCTTTTGCATGGTCAGTTGCTCAGTTAATTTCAGTTGCTGACTATTTGTGACCCCATGGGTTGCAGCACACCAGGCTTCCCTGTCCATCAACAACTCCTGGAGCTTGGTCAAACTGATGTCATTGAGTCGATGATGCCATCCAACCGTCTCATGCTCTGTCGTCCCCTTCTCCTGCCTTCAATCTTTTCCAGTCACTCAGTTGTGCCCAACTTTTTGCAGTCCCATGGACTGTAGCCCACCTGGCTCCTCAGTCCATTGAATTTTTCTGGCTTGGATAGTGAGTGGGTTGCCATTTCTTACTCCATTTGATGCCTTATGTCATGTAATTCTCACAAAATTCTTGTGATTTATTCTATTATTATCCACATCTATAAGTGAGTACGGGACTTCCCTGGTGTCTCAGATGGTAAAAGCATCTGCCTACAATGTGGGAGACCCGGGTTCGATCCCTGGGTTGGGAAGATCCCCTGGAGAAGGAAATGGCAACCCACTCCAGTATTCTTGCCTGGGAAATCCCTTGGATGGAGGAGCTTGGTGGGCTGCAGTCCATGGGGTTGCAAAGAGTCAGACATGACTGAGTGACTTCACTTATAAGTGAGTAAACAGTTTTTGAGAATCTAAGTAACTTACTTAAGTCCCCTCAGCTAATTAGGTGGTAATCAACTTCAACTCTTGTCCAGGCCTCATGAAGATCAGAAATAGTGGGACATAGTGGGTGCTGTTCTCTCCTCTGTTTCTGAATTCGCTGTATCCCACTATCACTTGGCTTCTTTGGTTTACTTAAGTCAGATTGTCTCGTAATTTCAGCCTGAGTATGGCCTCTTACAAACTCTCCAGTCCCATCAACATCATGACCTTTCAATTTAGTTCCCACTATTAAATGGTGGCTTAGATGGTAAAGCGTCTCGCCTACAGTTCGGGAGACCTGGGTTCAATCCCTGGGTTGGGAAGATCCCCTGGAGAAGGCAATGGCAACCCACTCCAGTATTCTTGCATGGAAAATCCAATGGATGGAAGAACCTGGTAGGCTACAGTCCATAGGGTCACAAAGAGTTGGACACAACTGAGCAACTTCACTTTCACTTTCTTTTTCTTTCTTTGTCTGAACTCAGGACAGTAAGTATTTGTTTATCTCAGTGTATTGAGATCAAGCCATGCACTTATTAATGCTGGTCAGTCTTTTGCTTGGTTGCCCTCACGTAAGATCCACGTCCCTGACTAACAGTAATAAGGATAACCAGGCCAAGCAGGATGCATGTGGGGCAGCTTCCCTTAGGAGATGAATGACTGAAGCAATTGTAGAAGCATCTCTACCATAAGAACAGGTAGGAAGGAAAGGTCCACAGTGAACCAAAAGAAAAGAGGACACACAATAGAACCATAAGAAATAAATATCTGAAGATTCGCCAGCATAAGAGAGGTCAGTATAAGAAACTGATATAAAACAGAAAATTAAGAGAACAGCAGAAAAATAAAAAATAATGTCAAGGAATTCCAAAGAGAGTTCGAAAATTAGGGATGCATTGCACAGCAACAAAACCTTCAGCAACATCATTTCTCATATAGTCCAGGGTTGAGCAACAACAGGTCCTTGCTCTTAAGGTGGAAGAAACAAATGTTAGTAGTCATAGAAATTAATGTATAATTGCAGTTCTGAGACATGTGACAGAGAAGAGGTATATAGTATTTTGAGATCATAGAGTAAGAGGACTCAATCCTGTGAAAGAATTCAAGAAGATCTTGCTTAGACTTGATGCCTGAGTTGAGATCTGAAAGGAGTGGGAATGGACTAGAAGTGAGAGGAGCATGCAGACAGAGTGTGCAGAGTGGCTTTGGCAGGAGGGCATGTTGTGACTGGGAAGTCTTCTGTGTGGCTGGAGTAGAGAGAGCAAGGAGTTGACCAGAAAGAGGTAATGCTAGAGAGGTAGATAGAATATGGACACACAAGCTTGAGGGTCATGTTAACGCGCATGTTCTGTGCAAATCCTACATTCAGTGAGCTGGTGGCGGTGGGGGGGAAGGGGGATGGTGGGCATGATCAGATGAATATTCTGAGATGGTTGCTCTGGCTGCAGTATGCTCTTGTTCAGTCACTCAGGCCTGTCCGACTCTTTGTAACGCCACAGACTGCAGCACGCCAGGCTTCTCTGTACTTTACCATCTCCTGGAGTTTGCTCAAACACTTGTCCATTAAGCCGATGATGCCATCCAACCATCTCATCCTTTATGGCCCCCTTCTCCTCCTACCCTCAATCTTTCCCAGCGTCAGGGTCTTTTCCAGTGAGTTAGCTCTTTGCATCTGGTGGCCAAAGTATTGGAGTTTAAGCTTCAGCATTAGTCCTCCTTCTAGTGAATACTCAAGAGTTGATTTCCTTTTAGGATTGACTGGTTTGATCTCCTTGCAGTCCAAGGGACTCTCAAGAGTCTTCTCCAGCACCTGTTTGAAAGCATCAATTGTTCAGTGCTTAGCCTTCTTTATGGTCCAATTCACATCAGTATATGACTCCTGAAAAAACCACAGCTTTGACTAAATGGATCTTTGTCATCAAAATGATGTCTCTTCTTTTTAATACACTGTCTTAGGCTTGTCATAGCTTTTCTTCCAAGACTGCAGTATGTAGTCAAAGATCAAAGAATGACATTATGCAAGATTCTTTGTTTCAGTCAACAAAGCTCCTACTCATACTTTTTTTTTTTTTAAAAAAAAGATCTTTGTTGGCAACAAACTTTTAAAGCATGATCACCAGCAGATATTCAGGCATATTACAATCCATATATTTAATGATGTTTTCAGGAGCATATCACTGTACATCATAGATCTGATTTCTTTGTCTTGACTTTATTTTTAGGCAGGATCTCCTCTCCTGGAGTGACATGGCAGCTTCAGCCTAAAGGAAAAAACTCTCATTTTATTGCCCTAGCAAAAATAGAACTTTCCCTCTATAGTTCCGGCAAATATTCCAGGACTGACACTTACTGAACAACTTGGTCACACATCCATTCATGAAATAATCATATGGCCAAGGAAGAGGACACACTCATGGTCAGGCTCACGAGGTACAATCAATCCCACCTGAACCACACGGCCTGGGGAGAAGAAAGGAACAGTCCCCAAGGACAGACTTGGATGCTGTCTCCAGAAATGAGGGATCCAGGGAAGTTATGGGGGACAGGTTAAGGTCTTATATTCCTGAATCAAGATAGCCGTAGTTTGGATTGAGGGCAGAGATTTGAGAGGTACTTAAGGAGAATAATTTTGTAGGATTTTGTAATGAATTAGACTAGAGGTAAGGGAGATTGAAATATCAGGAGTATGTCCTAAGTTTCCTGTTTGTATAACTGGTGATATCTATCATTCACTGAGAGAATCCCCACTGACAGGGCACCAGGTTAAGATGCAGAGAGAGAGAGTAGAACAGCATGAGCTTAATTTGGAATGTTTACCTGGAGGTAACATTGAGACACTCAAGAGATATTAAGAATCTAAAGATCAGTTGGATATGTAATTGGATATACAGGTCTAAAGATCAGGGAAGACATCAGGGCTGGAGGATAAGCTTGCCCAGGGTTGGAACAGTCTAATTATTTTGAAGGCTGTAATGACGATGGAAAAGGATAGAGGCAGAGCCAGATTACAGTCAGTAGAATGGGAGAATGGTCATGAAATTGTGACTGTAAGTATATCCTAGTCATTATGGTAGATTAAATATGGACACAGACTCATTACTACTTCATCCATTGAAAGTGGAGTTTCATTTGCTTCTGGGTGATTCTTGGGTGGCTTTAGTGACTTTCTTGACCAGAAGAACGCAATAGACGTCATTTTCTGGGACTTTACGTGCTAGATCATAAGGAGCCTTGTGATTTCCACCCGAGCCCCCTGGAGCATTTACTATGAAGAGGCCCAGATAGAGTATTCTTGGGAAAACATTAAAATCCACAAGCCTCTATTTCTTTATTTGCATAGTAATACGCACCCAGTCATTTTTAGTTGCTGGGTTATCATTAGTGTTCGTTTAATCTGTAATGAAGGGAATTAAGTAGCATAAAAGGAGGTAAGATTTGGCTTTCCCTTTATGATGGATTATTTGTATAAGAATTTAATACTATAACAATTTTAGTGATAACTATTCATGTTATCATAAGCTATCATAGTGGCAAGTAAAATTAAAAGAAGAGCAATACGTTAATAATTTTAGACCCAGTTTAGACTTTGCATTAAATTTTAGATCCTTTGCTCAGCAAATGTACTGTGTTAAACAATTAAATCACTAGTCCACGAAAATCAAACCAGAATTCTTAAAGAACTAAATTTGATGTTCTGTGCTTTTTGTGACAGTGTGGGAATATTCAGTGGCAATATTTTCAGGGGTACTTTGCCATTTGAGCAGGGCTTTTCTGAAGTTACAAATAGCTGTACTCTAATACCATTCCCAGAAATACCACCTCTGAAAGTCAGAGAATTGAATTACTTCATTAATCTAGTAACTGTTGTAACCTCAAATAGAGAATTTCAGGAAATACCACTCTCAGATTAGGAATGCCACCTTAAAGAAGAATTTAGGGCTATAATAGAGCCAATAATTATATCTGACTTGCATTTTTCAAATGAGAAAAAAGTAGGAGCAATCAAGACAACTTGATTTATATAGCAGCTTGCTTCCAAATAGTACTTCCCAATTTCCATAACCTCACTGGACTCAGTTTTCCTATGTAACCCAGTGAACTTGCATTTCTTAGGCATAAGAAGAAAGGAATCTCTTTTGACTCTTACTTCCAGAGAACCCCCTCCCAATCAGACTGCAAATGGGAAAGGGAGTATATTCCTTATTTTCTGATAAATTGACTGTTGGTGGCATGTTTTCCACCAGCTGAGGTGGGTTTGATGTAGTCTTAGTGGCAGGCCACCTGTTCACTCCAAGGAATTTGTAAGATGGCAAAATCCTGTCCTTACTTGAATATTTTGTCAGTATCACTGTTTCTCTGCTCTTCTCCCCTACTTTGTTGGAGAAGGGAAGATTTTTCTGGGTCTGGATTACTGTAACCAACTCCCAAAGGCCCTTGTCAAAAAGTATATGTGACTGGATGTGATGTGTGTTGGGCTGAGCTGTTTACTGAGTAGACACCAGCCTTCACTGTTAGTCCACTGGAAACGAGATTAATGAAGCAAAGCTATCATGGAAAGTATTGTCTTTAATCATACATTGATCACCATCTGTATTGAATCCAGAGCACTGAAAAGCTAAATACTTTGAGGCATTATTATATTAACTGAAAATATCAAATATATTTGCAAGCAACTGGGGTTTGGTAGTAAAATTAATTTTTATTCACTTGAATTAAAAATTACATAGTTTCTCTGCTTACTTTTATTAAATGCAACAGAATATGGTCATGTGTTTTAAAATTGAACTCTTAAAAAAACAATCCTTAGATCCTTTTTTTTCTAGTTCTACTAGGAACAACAAACTTCCAATTTCTTCACAAAAGTAGGAGACACTGTCTAACAAAAGTGAATCACTCAAACTGAAGTTGAAATTATATGTGAATCTTTATAATGCCCTCTTGAAATCTTTCTACTTCAAATCCTCACACTGTCAAATCATGGATAAAGGAAGACTTATCTGTGTGCTAAAGGTCAGCACCCCATGTCAGGGCATGCTGCTAACAGTGACGGCGGCTACAGTATTGTTTGAACCCACCCCGTCTCCTCTCCTTTTCTTTATGGAGTAATGTCTATTCTTTTAACCCTGGTGACTGGATGAGCAGGAGAAAAATCACATCAGAAATAAGGGCAAACCTTCCTGAGAACAGTACAATCGCCAAACTCCAGCAGAGCTCATATGCTTTGGCTGATGAATACATGTAACTGCAAACCCTTAGAAATTTTGAGCCAATTAGAGGAGAAGACAATTATCTTTATTTGCTCTCTATGAACAGCCAACTCAGATGCTTCAATGATATTTCCTTTTTATCTCTCTCAAAGGTAATAACCTTGTGAGAATTAGTCCAATGATTGACTACCTAATTTTCCACTTAATTGTTGTATTTTCATCTCAATTCATTCTAAAGGAGATTTAAGTGATGAACAAAAAGGTACATGTCCATCATGCACACAACACAGAATCATAAAATATAATTAATAAAATAAAAAAGACTGTGAAAAGGAAGAAGATAATTAGAGTCTGCTTCACTTTACTATACATTGTGTAAATTTTCTTATGCCAGCACTTTAGTGATAGGAAAAAACAGCTCAATACCTTTAGATATTTTATTGACAATATTAATATACTAATGTATCAAGATATTTTCAGGCAAATAGATATATATCACCTTAACTCATGATTTCTAATGTACTGTAGATATTATAATGATGTAATGTTGTACATTCTTTTTGTTTAAAAATCTGTTATTGTCCTGAATAACTTCTACCTTTGCTCCACGTACACACAACTTTGTTATATGGTACAACATTAAGGTAAAAGAAAAATTTTAGTTAGCAGGCACCTTTGAAATATGCTTGAAGTAGAAATGTGGTATTTTCATATGTGACACCAACAGGACCTAAACTGAGTCCATGAGATGCTATTTAGATTTATCTACAAAACCGACTGTTTCAGTACTTTCAGCCCCACTTTAAAGACACCATATCAATGACTGCCAGTTCCATTAGGGGGTTCTTTTAACAAAATCATAAACCAAAATATTTCCACACTTAAATAATTTTATTTATGGTGGAGTTTCCAAAAATCTCTTATATCTTGAAATCATCCACAAAGTACTATTTTGTGCTTAGATTAAAAATGTATTTCTTATAAGAAAATGTTAAAATATATACCATTAGGCAGTATTGTTATATTTTATTTAACACAATATAAATCAAAGGATTAAAGAGAAAAGCAAAGCCGTTAAATATATTTAAAACTCCCTATAACTGATTTACATCTATTCTAATATTTTAAAGAAAAAAATAAAGCACTAAATATCAGAGCTAATATTTTGATAAGCAATATTTATAAAAAATATAAGTTAAGCATTGCAACAAACTACCTTTTGATGAACTGCCCGTATAAGAAATAATATCATTGGGACTATATATCTAAAGCAAAGATGAAGGAAAAGAAGAAAAAAGAAAGTATAAATTGCAATAGTGACTTTTTAAATACACTTTCTTATAAAGTGGCAAGATAATATTTACAAATTTACAACAGAAAAGAAATGCTTATTTACAGGTTGTCTTGCTTTTGGATTTTTGGTGCCTCCTTCTTCCTGTGTAATAGACCTTCCGGCAGAACTGATCTAGAATTTTAGTTCATAGCACATGATAGATGAGCCTGGAACTAGAGGCCCCTGGAGTTGCAGGCTGAGAATCGGTGCTGGCAACCGGGGAGAGAGAGGCTGGATCCTGGAGAGGCAATCCTGGTTGCTCCGAGTTGGTGATCCGATCCACTATGCTGGATAAACAATCCAAGCTGGATAAGGAGCTTTTATCCGTGGCATATACTAAGGACACAAGGAGAAAACCATTAAGAAAAAAAAAATCCTTGCTTATGCTGCTGCTTAAACTGCAGGTCAGCTCCTTTGAAACCCAAAGGTCAGGTGGTCACAGAAAGCCTGATGTAGAAATTTGCAACAAATATCTAGCAATTCATGGGGATGAAGTTGGGGAGTGGAGAAGCAACCGGGTAATATTTCAAGCAAAAGCTCACGTCTATGTGTATGTGCCTGGATGTATCTGTTAGGAGAATTTTGAGCAGAAGATGTGTGTTTATTTTGCCCTGCCAATACCCCCATAAATACCATTCTGTTCTCTTCCCAGTACTGCATGGAAGAACAGACTCTACTTTGATAGGCTAAATTCTGAAGGTGAACTGGTCTTTAAACTCCTCTGAAGTCATGGGTTCTTACCATTTGGTACATCAGGACAGTAGACGCTGTCAAAACTGCTGCTCTTTCTGGACCAGATAGGGCTGTTACATTCAGGCTGTAATAAAAGACACAGAAGAAGGCGTTTGTTTTCAGGTCTTGGCGAAAGGTGCTGCGATCTTGGGTGAGGCAGTGCTCACCCACCAGCTCCATAAACTGACCACTCTCAGTCACCGTTATTGCCTTGATTTAGGAAGGGCAGTGAGGTCATTCTCTGTGCTTGGAGAAGAGGAGAGAGGCAGCAGAAAGCAGAGGGCGGGTGGAATTCAGCAGCAGTGTGCACTGGTTAACCATGCAAAATGGATTGGAGTAGAAGGAAGCCACACTAATTCAGAGAGAGAACACTTTCCCAAGGCAGAAACACATTAAAACCTGGCAGCCTTGGAGCAAACGCTGTCTGAAAAGAATGCATGAACCTCTTCCAGCCCGGCCTCAGCAGAGTAGGAGCTGGGGCCATGCAGGCGTTTCTTTCTGTTTCTCCCTTAAGTTACAAACCGTGGGACCGTGGAGGCCTCAGACAGTTGCCTTTAGATGCTAGAGCATGTCAAGGTCCACTGGCAGTATATACTGGAAATAAACTGAGTAATGGAGAAAACATCTGATTGATCATTCACAGCCAGCTATCTCAAGTGACAACCTGCTCCTTCAATGTGCACGTAGAGTAGGTAGGAAGTCAAGACAAAATCCTGTTCAACAGCTGTCTGTGTGCCCGCATCTGTCTAAATGTGGCATCTCTCTTCTCTGCCAGTACCTGCCCCCGGCTGCCCCCCAACACCCAGCTATCCACCAATAACCACCGACTATCTGGTTGCTACACCTGGTCTAAATGAGATGGAAGGATTTTTGCAAAAGTTGGGTCCTGGCCGGTACAGAGCCTCTCTTACCATGCCATCGGAGCAGCTGGAGGTGGGGCTGGTGGGCTCGGAGCAGCTCTGCCCCGGCAGGCTATAGTAGTTTTCCACCTGTTCCCTTAGCAGCTCCTGCAGGCTCTCAATGTAGCGGATGGCATTCCTGAGGATCTCCACCTTGGGCAGCCTCTGGTTAGGGTTGGTCGTGGTGCACCGCTTGAGCGTGTCGAAAGCCTGGTTGACCTTCTTCAGGCGTCTCCGCTCGCGCATGGTGGCCGCCTTCCGCCGGTCCATGGTGGTGGACTTCCTCTTGCATGCTTTGCAGGCCCACATGAGGCAGTGGCCGGCCTGGTGGTGGCCCGTGGGTGCTCGCACGTGCTCGTCCTCGTCTGAGCCTTGCAGGTCTGCCTTGTGAGCCCCGAAAGCAGCCACTCGCGGCTCAAACTCGTCCCCGAACTCGCCCTCGGGGGATGGGATGCAGGAGCCGTCGTAGAAGTACTCAGAGGGCGAGAACTGGCAGCCGTCCATCATGTCCATCGTCTGCAGAGAGGCAGGGGGTGGGCCTGGACAGCAGCGAGATAGATAGGGCAGAAACCGGAGCCTGGCGCCGCTGAGGGCAGGGAAATCCCGGGCCGAGCTCCCTGGTCGGTGTCTCTGGTAATTAGCAAGGGCAGACGCCTGGCGGCCTGGGTCTGCCGCGCTGGGGTTGGGGCTCTTTATATATTCTTGGGGGAGGGAGGCCGGCCCCTGTGGCCCCGCACTATTAGCATATCCCACCGCAACCCCCGCCGGGGCTGTCTGGGCAAACCTCCGCCTTTTCTCTAGAGACAGTTTGCTGTTTACTGCCCCTTTTGACGCTAATGGTTTTACTGCGTTTCTGCTGGGGCGGAGGTGATGGCGCCCCAGTCCGCTTACTTGCACTCTTTCGGTTACCTAAACCAAGGGACACTTAGAGGGTGTCACAGACAAAAGGAACGAAGGAAATCCAACTTCGTACAATTGCTCTCACATTTAAAAAGATAATCAGTAAATAGAACTCCCCATTTCAGTTGACACCAAACGCGGACCCGCCTTCCCAATGCGAGACATGAGTGATCAACTTTATTTTCAGGTATTTCTCTTTTTCGTGAACTTCAGTTGTGTCAGGAATTTTCTCAGCCAGTAGGCCAAATAACAGTTGCTAAAAACTTGAAGTGGCACTTTCAATAATGAAGTGGCCCTAGATTTTTTTTTTTTAATCTGTTTTGTTTCTCATCAGATTGCCATTAACAGTCTCTGTGTTATTTGGGGGTAACCTGGGAGGTTCCTTTTCTCCAAAAACAGCTCGCTCTGAGTTTTTTCTCTGTTCATCTGAAGGGCGTGGGCATAGCAGGGCCAGGTGACCAGGAACACACCCGGCTTCCTCTCTTTCCCGCTTCTGCGCCTGTTTGCTGAGCGCCTCCTCCTGTGATGAACCTGAGCAGGCGGAAGATCCACCCTGACTGCGTCTCTAAGATTTGTGTTCTAAGAAACCGGGTTTTAGATGATGAACTCCTTCCCAAGGGCTCGTCTCCCTTCTCCCTCTTTCTGCCCCGCCCTGTCATTTCGACAGTCTAAACAGCCAAGCTGGGCTTCGGGGTCGCTAATTTTCTGCTTTCAGGCAAACTAACACCGTTACAGATGCGTCCCAGCTGCCGGCAGGGCAGTCTTTCTTGGCTCGTGTAAAATTTCCAACTCCTTCGACCAGAGTAACTTCACACACTTTGGCGACAAAAGCCTTACAGAAAAGCAATCACAGCAGGGTCTTTGAAACTTTGTGGCTAGAAGGCGAGAGGGAAGGGCCTCCATTTAAGTGACAATGAACCTATTAATCAGCTTTTGTCAATCCCCCTCCACCCTGACTTCACTATCAAAATCACCTGCGGTAGAGGGTGGGGGGAGGATAGTTTTTATATATGGGGAAAAACTATTACTTCAAGGTCTATCTACACAAACAGACTTGAATTTTCTGAGGTTTTGGACCAGGCTTGTGGACTCATTAAAAGAAGTGAGTTTGCACCTTGATCTTGTGTCACAGAATCCAGTAAACTGTTGTGACTCCAAATTAACAGGGGCTGAGGAGACCTTCTTTTCTATTACATTTTTCTAAAATTATTTCCCGAAAGCAACCCTGGCAGGCAGATTTCCCCATCTTCAGGGGCCAAAGAAGTATTAACTTTCTCAGGGTGAAATCTGCTCTCCACAGTGAAGGCCCCAGAAATCAGGGGTAGGATAATGTCAGTCACCGAAGTTTGCTACAAACGTGCCTGCCGCTGTCCCCTTTCCCAAGTTCTGTGGTCTCTAAGACAAAGACACTACCTCCACCACCAGCCCTTGAAAATCTGGCTCCTTTTCATACCAATGGGCAGTGGGAATTCATCTGCACCTTATTTTTAGAACTGTTAACAAGTAGATGTCTTTGAAATGAATAGGTACCCAGGGCCACACCAGATAAAAGAATTGAGTTCCTAAAGGACCCATCCAGGGGAGTGGAAACCCTCCAAAGCGTGCGCGTTGCCGCCTCGGAAGCACAGTAGTGGGTAGATATTCTCATCCAGGCACCACAGGTTCTGGTCAGCAGCAACAGAAGCACTTTCTTTGGCTATGTAGTCCACACTGTCACACACCGCCCAAAGCTAACACAGACCTGTTCACAAACTTAAGATTCGGGCACAAATAAATTTGCTCCTTCAAGTTTAAGTGGAAGATAGAAGTTATGCTTCTGGCTTGCCTTTCAGGTGATTTCTTTCCACAAAGCACCTAATGTCCTTTGTCCCCAAAGTTGTTAAGCATGGGATATTTGTAACCAAACAATTATGACTTGTTTTCTCTTGGGAAGCCCTGTTCCCAACACTTGCTATGTATGCACTCAGTTATGACTTTCAACAATTCTCTGGCAACTGTCACTGGACCCATTGTTAAGAGAAGGTAGCCAAGCTCGGGGAGCAAGTCATTTGCCCCAGGTCACACAGAATTGGAAACTAGGCACCCCTTCTGGAGGGCTTGAGCTCCTAGAGGTGAATTCCATTTGTTTCCTTCTCCAATCAGTTCGGGCTCCGTGCGTGCCCTTAGCGCTCCAGAGCAGAGACTCGCAAACGCAGGTCCGGGGAGCTTTCCCTCGGCTCCCGGCCTGAGAAGACGCTGTCACTCAGGAGGTCCTGTCAGGAACCAGAGGTTAAGGCTGTCTTTGGTAAGGTGATCTCAAAACAAATTTACCAGAGTGCCGCGGGCCAGTGGAACTAAAGAAGCCGAGAAAACACAAGCGCCCGGCGGCTTAATGGAACTTGCTGGGGGGGAAACAGGGTCCAGGGTTGAGGACCCCTGGGACTTAAGCGCTGAAAAGAGGATCTCAGAGCACCAAAGTTAAAAACCGAGACAAAACTTTGAGACCTCTGTCAGGGGCTAGAGGAGAAAGAGATCAAAAATTGGGAAGCAAGCTACAAAGAAGGTAGGAAGCCAACGTGTTCAGAGAAGCCTGGGACCCCCAAATCAGGAGATAACTCCCCTGTTCTTTTCCCAGGAGAGACCATGGGAGGGAAAAATGGGAAACTGAGACAGAGAAAAACAGTGTTTTTTGGTTTTTTTTTGTTTTTTTGAGGGGGGAAAATTAAACAGAAGTATAAAAAAAAAAGTTAAAATTTACTTTTTAAAAAAGGTCTTTTCTATTGCTCCTCTACTCAAGAGAAGAGGGTGGCCTCTTCTCAAAATCAGACCATATTGGCTTTTGCTTCTCAGAGAAAAGAATGAAAATACAATCCGTTATACCCTATTTCTCCAGGGACATGGATGTCTTCCATGTTCCACCACTGACTCTGCTAGGAAAATATCACAGTAGGCAGAAGATGAGAGGAAAAGTCAGTCCAGCTGGGTCATATAAATAAATGCTCACCAAGATTCTGATGAAGCAGATATAATGGTTTTTAAATTTTTGTGTTATTTTACATTCTGAAGCAAAATAAACACATACTTAATTTTCTTACAATTTAGACTTAGGAGCAGGTTTTAATTGCAAAGACCTTTAAGTAATCATCAACTTTTTTTTTTTTTTTTGAGAGCCTATTTTAGTTTGAGCATTATGGCAACAATCCTAGTGTTGATGGACAGACCACACCAGCAAAATAATGCTCAGAGCTTCCTTTTCTAGTAAAAGTTGCCCACCCTCGGAATTTTGCATGATTGAAAATTCTCCGTGTTTCTCTCAGCAGGAGAAATTAAATATACATAGGAAGACAGGTTCATGAGACCCTTATCAACTCCTGGATAATGGAAGTTGTTCTTAAAATTTTCTTATTATATTTGACATAACAATGTGCCAAACAATTTCAAACCACTATTAGTTCCGGGACCCAGGCACACCTAAGTAAACACATTAGTACCTGCCAAAGCTGCTGGAAGAATTTGTGGAGAAGACAGCTGAGGAAGACATTGGCCTCTGCCTAGTTCGAAGACTCCCAGGAGAGATCAAAGGCCTAAGTAAGGACTTTAAGCAGCCTTGAGAGTAGAGAAAGTGGGCAGTCCTTGCAGCGTTATCTTTGTTCCAGCACATGGCATAGACATTCCATCTCACAGGCTGACTCTGAACTAGGCTTACAAAAAATTGCTTTTTCAGAATGAAACCTCTAGGAAGGAGGGTCATCTTTTGTAACACTGCTGACTCTAAGGGAGTGGCTGGAGGAGTCTGTTGGAGAAATGCCTTGATGGCTTGGCTCTTTAAGGAAATGCCATGTTATTGCTAATTTACTAATGCATTAGATTTGGAGATGAGATATTCAAAGTTTAAACTAAAATTTTTTAAAATGTTTTTTTCCAGATAAGTTGTTGTAGGAGGAACGTTTTGAGAAAAATAAAAGGGATAAAATATTACTAAGAGAAAAGCACAGATGGGTAAATTCTAACTTTGAATTTTAAAATGTCTTAATAAGGGTGAAGGTCACTATAGCAACCCAACACTTCTCTACCAATCTCAAGAGGAGTTGGGATCGCTGATTTTTAGCATCATACCTCCACCCCCAAATCATATGAAAGAGTATGAAAAAAAAAAAAAGAGTCCTTTAGACAAAGGGTATTTCCACTATGGTCAGGCTTGAAATTCAATGATCCAGGTGTGATGATTAAAGTTAGTTTAAGAAAGCTAACATTTGATGTTCTACAGATTATTTCTTCGGTAACATATAAGAGAAAATCACTTGTTATTTTATACTTAATAACCTCTGAAATGAGGCTCAGTTTAAATCTCAAATTGCTGATCTTTACCGAGTTATTAACATCTTGATTTTCTGTTTCCACAGCCCTGTTTGTTTTGGCTTTGGCCTTAGTCAAGATTATCATCATTAATATCAAATAAAAACATTTTAATTGCAAACACACCAAGGATTCATTGGGAAGCCTACCATGTCAGTTGTAGCAGTGGAGGTCACATGAAGTCTTTGGGAAATATTTGCTCTATTTAATGAAGAGACTTTCTATGGGCAAACTTATTCCAAACAATTTCTCAGGTTACTCAACTAAGAAAGATAAAGAGGATTTGGTTTGCAAAGACCAAATAAAAGTAAAGTCCATGAATTGATAAAAAACATTCTGCTGCTGAGCAGCTTACAACACAAATCTTATTATAAATATATGTGCTATTATAAAGTTAAATGAGTTTACCTGCATGGTTGTGATATCTTAGTTGTGGCATGAATCTGATTTTCTAAAATATAGGGGTGTGTGTATGTGTGCATGTATATATATGTATATATTCCATATATATATATGGAAATCACTTGATTCTCAGAAAAAATCATAGATACATAAAAAGTGTGATTAAGAGGTATATATACAATCAAGACATTTTCATTCACATGTATTCAGATTAGGTAATTTGCAATGCTTGACCACATTTAATTAAATGAGTTCTCTAATTTGGAGTTTACTAGCTAATCACTCTCCAGAAAGAGCTTTTGAAAAACAGTTGTCAAATTCAGTCAAATTATCCTACAATCCATAAATGAATCTTCTCCTTTCTCAAGGTTTCTCTTTCATGATACATAAACGAGTAAGAGAGGAAGTTTGAAGCCATTGTTGTTGACTGGCTCAAAATCCTGGCTGTATACTTAACAAAAGGAAGAACCTCTCTCTGCCCCCAACGTATCCTTTTCTCATAATAAGAAATAACAGCAGGACTTCTCTCATATATCTTTGTAGGATTATATAAATTAATAGGTAAAGTGTTAGGAATGACTTATTTATCTGGTTGTTGGTCTCATTGTTATTAATACGATCCCAGTCAGAGCCTGAAAATAAGTTAGAAAACTAAATTTGAAGGAACTGTGACTTTTGGTGGAAGAAAAGCTGCTTGATGGTAAATCTAGTTACTAATGAAAAATAAAAACAGCTAACATTTAATGTTTATTTTGTGTCCCATTTTGGTTAAAGACTTCGCAGTGAACCTTCACAACCCCTGGAATTATATAAATGAGGAAACAGGACAAAGAGAGGAGCCGCGACGATTCAATCCAGTTATCAGCTCACAGACGTTCAGCAGTTTGCCTCCACTCACTTTCCCACCTGCTGCTCTCACACTTTTGAGAGGGATCGTATGTCCAGATCAGCTTCCTCTATGTAGCTTTCTACATTTTAAAAGTATTTTAGGAGAAACTGGAATTATTCATGCGCGCAGAAATTTCCGCAACGGTTATAACCCAGGCAGAGGCCTTTTGAAATGCTAAAAGGGCAAGATACTGCTAGATACTGCTCCCTGCCTGCAGGGGGCGCGGTCTGTGGCGGCATCTGGGACTTGTGCGGTGGGCGTCAAGGTCCAGGCTGGGGCATTGGGTAGCGAGGTTGGGCTAGGGAATGCTGAGTTCGATTTGATTTTTCACATTTTTGAACTGAGCAATAGCTGTGGAGAAAAGGAGGAAAGGAAGCAGTTAAGGGAGGAAGGGGAGGGAGTGAAAGTGCCATCTACAGAATGAGAGAGAAGTAGCAATTCCAAAGCAATGACTTGGCCTCCTCCTAGGCTTTGCTTCCTACTGCGATCCTTGGTGGTCGTTTCTTCCTGAGGTTACAGGATAAACAAACCTGGCACACGTTGTAAAACCCTCACTGTGAGGAGCTCCTGGGGCTTCAGGCCTCTCTGGGGCTTTGCCGTTTAGTCCAGCTAAGAGGTTTCATCTGTGTTGTGGTCTTTTGCCCTCAGCCAGTTAACCCTTACCTCTCTGGAAGCAACCTTCCATCAAAGACGCCTACCCCACCTCAGGAGACAGGTCGTCCCCTTCTTTTATCTTTCTATTTGGAAAACAAACCCAAACCACAAGAGGCCTAGAGGATATTCCAGCCTGCTAACTACCAGTCTAGTTCAAGAAAACCAGGCTGGGACCAGAGACCTTGCTTAGAGGCCAGGGCAGCCCTTGGTTCACCATATGCATGCTTCGTAAGGAAGGGCTGGGCCCGTGGAGTCAGAGAGGGAAAGTAATTGGGGCAAAATTAGCTGACTTTTTTTTTTTTTCTTTTATTTGGTGTGTGTGGTTATTTCTTACAAGGATGAGACTTTCTTGGATTGAAGATTCAGTTGTTCATTTTGATAATGTAAATCTCACCCAGATCTGCAGGTAAAGGGCTCTCTGTTTTAACTAAAACAAGAAGAAATGGGATGTTGATAAAAAGGAAAAGGACAGATTCCTTCCGGATGGTCTTCACTTCTAACCACAAATGTGGTTAGAACTACATGAGATAGAAAAGTGGACAGTTTTAATTCAGACACAGGAAAATAACCCATTTTCGTCCTTTTAAGTCGACCCAAATAAATGGGTTTCGGTGGTGTCTAAATTAAAATGTGGTTCACATTTATGCCCTGTAAACATATATTTTTTTCAGTTGAATCAAATTAGACCAACTTTTGTTCATATAGAAACTTATCTTTTAATATTACAATACCAGGATCCTCTCACATTTTATATACAATATGTCACTCCACATTTAAAATATATTTCTTAGATTTACATAAAAAATGAAAGTACTAATGTTATTTACAAAAATACATTCAATACCACTAACATTTAGATGCAACGTTCCCACTTTGCTTTAAACAGGAATGAACTTCTTCTGAACATGGCACAAAAGGATCACCATAATAAAAGTAAATATATTACAAAACCAACCAAACAAAAAGTAAAACCGCTAGATCTAAGCCACTCGCGGTTCCCAAGATACAAGCCCAAAGCCGAAAGGGTTTTTCATCCGAGAGTGCACAGCAGTTTCCAGAAAGTTTCTTTGTGAATATGTCTCCTTCCCTATCATAAACTCCTGGGTCTGTCTTCCTAAATATTAACGTAACGTGACCTAAAGGATTAGTCGAAGCAGGGGGGGTGGGATCTTCCTGCTCCGTGGAGAACGACCGGAGCACCGAGTTACTTCTCCACCACCTCCTCCACGCAGGGGAGTTTGTGTTCCTCCGAGGAAATGCTGTCCACGATGGAAGAGAGGCATCGAAGGCTACTCGAGGCCGATGAATCAATGCTTGTCCCTCCTGGGAGCAGAAAACACACAGACACATGAACATACTCCCCATGGAAGGAAGGCAGCTCTGCTCCCCGCGCGAGCCGCGGTCCCCGCGCTGGGAGCGCCGGCTCGCAGGGCACATCCCGGTTCCCGCTCGGCTCGGAGCATTGCTTTCTGCGCCCAGAGAGCTCCCCAGCCCCCTCCCGGGGTGTTCTCTCGTAGCCCTGTGCCCTTTCACTTTACCTTCCTTGGCGGTTATCACGAGCCCCCTGGAATGATCCGAAACACTTGGCCACTGGGAGCTGCAGGTGCGCAGGAAATCCGCACCCTCAAGCTGCAGGAAAACCGAGGCAGCAGATTAGTCAAGAAGCATGGGTTCCGGGGGTGGGTTAGGGGGCCCTCGGCGGGGGTGTCTCCCCTGTTTCCTCAGGCCGGGTACGAATTTCCTGCCTCTTGCAGGCACCCCGTGTTCACGGGTCACCGGGGCTTCATTAAAGAGGGAGCGGGAGGGGCGGGCGAGGAAGGGGAACGGGAACGGAGACCGAGCAGGGGGAGGTTAAGGCCCCGAGGAAGGCGTCTAATCAGCCTGTCCTTTCCCCGGCCCCGGCGGCAGCATCTGGGCTTACATTTTCTTGCTTGGGTCTGTAGCTGAAGGGGTCCACCCCTAACTCCTGCATTTTATCCTGCTGATCCAGCCGGTGCAGCAGGTCCTGCAACCGCTCGATGTAGTTAATGGCGCTCCGCAGAATCTCCACCTTGGGCAGCCTCTGGTTGGGGTTGGCCACAGTCCGTCGCTTCAGTGCCTCGAAGGCCTCGTTGATTTTCTTGAGCCGCCGCCTCTCGCGCAGGGTGGCGGCCTTCCGCCGGTCGGTGGGGGCAGATTTTCTCTTGCAGGTCTTGCAAGCCCAGATCAGGCATTGGCCGGGGCAGTGGGGAGGCTGTAGGCCTGGGGGCGCCAGGACATGTTCCTCTCCGCTGCTGTCGCTCCCGGCTTCCGGGGGCATTTGGTCCTGGCAGGGGGACAGGGTACCATCACTCCCTGGATACAGAGGAGAGCCCTCTGCCACTTCCAAGGGCTGCAAGGTAACATTTTCCCCGTCCAAGTAGAAGAAATAGGAGCCAGTTTCAAAAAGGTCCATCATCATGTTCTCTTCCTTGGCCTCTGACTTGGTCTGAACGGGGTGATGGGCTCAAAAACCCAGAAGGTTCTGGGTGGTTACCCAGATGGCATTTAATTAGTGCGGTGACATAAGTCGCCCCAGCTTTATATATAGTAGCTCCTGAAACTCAATCCAACTTTTAGCTGTCATGGAGCATCAGTCTCTCAATGTGATTACAGCCAGTGCTCTCTAGAACATCTAGTTTGAAAGAAAACTGAGAAGTGTCACCTTCAGAATGATGTGACAACCTATATGCAGGACAGGTTAAAACAAAATACGTAGACTCCTAGAATTTAAACAAAGCATCGAACGCTTCCTCTAAAGTGGCTAACCTGCTTACAGGAAAAGTTCAAAACAACTGGGGATTAACACTGCACTGTTCCCCCTCCCCCAGGCTCATCTGAATTCTAAGTATAGACCCATGATGAAAGATTTCAAAGGCAATAGCCATTGCTCCAAAATAGCTTGGTTAATATTTGCAGAGTGGTTCAGCTCTTTTCTCTCTCCTGCCTCTCAAAAAGATGCTATTCCTGTGATAAAACCATTACAGTCCTTCCAAGGTTATACATGACTTTCAGGCTTCAGCCTCCATAGCAGCAGGTAAATCTCTTTCCTCTCTTTTACTAAGGTTGTATGACAGTCTGGGAGCTGGAAGGGGTGGCTAGAGGGTGCTCAGATTCCTTCCTTGGCTATCTTTTTCTGGAGGGTGGCAACTAAGATCCGAATTCCATACCCCTCCATGGTGGACCAGTAGTACCTATAAGGTAAGGGGTGGGACTGAGGATGGGGATGCAATGATTGTAATCATGTCTCTTGAGTAATAGTTTTAGTGGAAATAAGACTCATAGCTATTTGATATTCCAGGATTCAGTGTGGCACTCTAAGTCTCCTCTGTTAAGGCTCCTGTTCTACACTGCGTGCTCATGGCTTTTTCATTAGCTTTCTTGGCACCCTTTGATGCCAGATAAATTGTTTCATAGGATTCAGCTGAGAAAGGTAGCAATGAAGACACAAATCAAGGAAGAGTGTGTTTAACTGCAGCGTGCCTGTGGTTCAGTACACACAAGTATGGTGGTTGGGGTGGTGGTACAAGATAAGGATGAAGTGCAAGGCCCCTAAATTCCAAAGAAGTCCCTTCAAGTCCTGGCTAAGTTAATTTCTATTTCTGTGTGCCTAGGTAATACTAGGTTTCGATTTCTCTTAAGATATCAATGGTTGCCTTATAGAATTTTGGGGACAATTCGATAAACTGATCCCATGCATCTGAAGCATATAACCTTACATTAGCTGCTTGATGAACATTAGTTATCATTGAAAGCATAAGGCTATGTCAAGGCTAAGACCATTTCTTATGAAGGAAATGAAGCACAGCTGTAGCAGATAATTTTTCCTCCTACTGAAATTATTTTGTTATATCCTTTCCTTTTCCCTCCCCTTTCCTTTCCTTCCCAGAGCTCTGGAAGACTCTTTCCAACTATAAATTGCCTTTGGGATGACAGTCACCTCTGGTTTTGGCCGTTAGAGTCAGTGCCTGAAAAACCAGATGGCAACATAATATCTTCTTCTACCCCAAGCAGCGATAATTATAGGCTACGCTCAATATGATTTCATTTTTTTTAAATGAATAGGCTGAAAACAATGTCCTTGGACTCAATGGTCAGACAATGTAGAAACTAGTTACATTTTTGAGTTAAGTCGCTTACTCCAGAAGATAAATCTTCATAGTTTTTTCCTATCAAGCCATAGACCTGAGATGTTAAGTTTTGCCATTTTGTGCTGTTTTTACATTTTTGTTATTGTGCAGCTGTATATTCCTTGTGAAGTATGAGAACCATTTTTCAGTTTTTAAAAAAGTAGGAGGTACAGGGAATAATAAGAATCCAATACTTTTGTGCAGTTTCTCCTATCTCTGCCAGTCCCCTGGTTGCTAATATCAGCAGTAGAGACTACAGATTGGAGACTCCAAGAATTCCTGGAATAGCCTTGAATATATTATGGAAAATTAGCCTGTGCTCTTCACTCTGTGCTGCATCTTCTAACGTGAAGACAATTTGAAAAGTCATTTTAAGCAGTAAAATTATATAGCATTATTGCTAAGATTATTAAGAAAATGATATCTGAAATTCATTTATTCAACATTTTTGAGTTACTTACTGAGTGCCAGATAGTGTCTTGGGTGCCAAGAATAAAGCAGTGAAAAATGATCCCTTTTCTTATGGAGATGGAATCTAGAAGGGTGAGTGAGATTGACTAAGCAATTAAAAAAAATGGGAGAAACAGCCCTTGAATTGGGGTGTAGAAGGCCTAGATCACAATTATTTTGGGCCTCTGAGAACTTAGTCAACCCTAATATCTCAAATTCTCAGTTTTTATAATGGCAAAGATATCATATTCTCAAAGGTCATGATAAAGTTTTTAAAAATGCAAAATCACTTCAAAAATGTTGCATACCCATAAGAGAAAAGTATTTTTATTACTGCAATTAGGTTTACAGAAATAATGAGGTTAGAAAAATATTGCTTCTCAGAATTTTGTTGCTTGGATGTTAGAAGTAACGTGTAAGGTGATAATGATTCTCAGACTTGCCTCTGATTTTAAAACTTTTCGGGCAGATCTGAGATAGTCTATGCATCATGAACCTACTAAAGAATATGGAAGTGCGCTTTCTCCTTAATTTTCCCCTTATTTAAATATCGCCACTGGAGAAACAGTGAGTTCAAAATATAGACAGAGAAGATTCTAAAAAGAAGAGGAAAAAGCTTTGGGGTGCTAATCAAGAGCAACTTCCCAGATAGGGGTGGCATTTCTTTGTGTGAATTCAGATATCACTACTGAATTGTCATTTCTTATTAAATTACAAAACCCCTATAACAACATTCTCTAGAATTCAGGCTAATAATATTAGTCTTGTTATTCACCTTGTTCAAACAGATTTTTCCCTTTTTGTTGTTTTGAGGGCTGGAGTAGGGATGGGAAGAGAGAAAAAAGGAAATGCCAACTTGGGAAATAACCATTTTTTATTAGATTAGGTAATGGGAAAATACACAACGATTCCAAACAACTAAGTAGTGAACTCTTGGAACTCAAACTGTTTACAGAATGTGAGATGCCTGTAATTGCAATTACATTATTTCTCAGTACATCGTGGGAGACACAGTTCTTGACAAGTCATCAAAACAGGTTTATCCTAGTTCAAGTACATTTTTTAATTATGGAAAAAGTAAATAATAATAGAATAATAAAATTAAATATCAGTAAGTCACTTCAGGGGCCTAGAGTTCATAACAAAATGTGAAAGTAAGTTAGTGATAGAATTTAGAGTTTTCAAATAGTTTTCAAATTATTCTTACTTCATGCTTAGTTATTTGTAAATGCATTTTCTTCCCATCATCTCCACAAAATCTTGAATATGTCCAGCTTTTCCTCTCTGTGAAAAAGAGTAGGAGGAAAAGGATTATGGCTAGCCCAGCCAACAGTGGGTTTCCACTGTGAGCCCTTGGGAAGGTGTTGTATCTGGTGGCAAAGCAGAGTCTTGGATAAGTCAGAAACTACGTTCTAGCCATTCATAATTATACATTCCAAGCTTGTTTTAAAAGAGATCAAATGGCATATGTAATACATATATCATAGATTTATTGTTAGCATAAAATGGAAAAATATATCTTGAGTCCATATTATGGAGTGGGCACTCAAAAATGTTAATTTCCTTCCTTCCCAATTCATACGGCTTCTAATTGAAATAGCCAAAGGGAATTCATTGAAATATGCAGATCTGTTAAGACAGATGTTTAGGATAAATTTAGGGATTCATTTGTGTTAATTGTGTAACAGGAGTGAAAATATTAGCACTAGTATTAGTTGCTCAGTCGTGTCCAACTCTTTGCGACCCCATGTACTGTAGTCCTCAAGGCTCCTCTGTCCATGGAATTCTCCAGGCGGGAATACTGGAGTGGGTTGCCATCTCCTTCACCAGGGGATCTTCCTGACCCAGGGATCAAACCCAGTCTCCTGTACTGCTGGCAGATTCTTGACTGTCTGAACCACCAGGGAATATTAACACTAGTGACTCCAGTAATTGCGTTTCGTGTATTTATGCCCTCAACAAATTTCTGGTTTACTAGGGGGACAGACTCTGATTTTTAAAAAAAATTACACAAGTGACTAGGAAATTGGAGGAAGAGAATGTGGTTTCTTGTGAGTGTGTAACAATGAAGAATCTGTCATGAGTGGATGGAATGGTCTGGGAAGTTGGGAGCAGACCTGAAGACTTAATAGACCTGATGATTAGGGTAGGAGCAAGTTCAGGGAAGCAGCAGACACAGCATCAGTCAGGAACTGATGAAGAGGTCTTTGTGGGTTACCCCTAGGGACCTGGGCTAGATTGCTGCATTTGTTATTCAGCGACTAAGTCCTGTCAGACTCTCGGTGACCCCGTGGCCTACAGCACACCAGGCTCCCCTGTCCTTCACTGTCTCCCCGAGTTTGCTCAAACTCATGTCCATTGAGTCAGTCAGACCGGGTTCAAAAAAGAAGATTCTGTTAGAGCTGAGAAAGCAGAACTGGGGGGCAGGTAGGAAATAATTATACTTTTTCAGCAGCGGAAAGAAAGAGGAGGAAAGGGAATAAAAGAAAGAGGGGCTGGAGGAGGAGGAGAAGGAGAGAAAGAAAGTGAAGAGCATGACGTCCAGCCTGTGGGGAGAAGAAGGGTCAGCGGGCAAGGCCAGGGAGCGGCCCTAAAGAAGAGAAGGCGAAGGGAGGGCCGCTGACTGAAAGGGAAAATTCAGAAGGGGCAGATTAGTGCTCTCAACTTGTGGCCGCTAAATGAGTAACATGAGCCCGTGCACCTGTAATTTACCTAATCTTCAGCCGGTTTGTGCCCAGAGTCCCAAACACTGTGGTAAATATAGCTTGCATGTACACTGCTGAGGACAAGGGGGAGGGGCCAAACCACGCCGAGGAGAAGGGAAGCTTTTTTTTTTTTTTAATTCAATAAGAATTTTATTTGTAGTTATATTTTAAACATTTTTTTTTTTTAATTGGAGGGAAATTGCTTTACAAGGTGTTGGTTCTGCTGGACAACAGCGTGAATGAGGGATAATCACACGTACATCTCCTCTCTGGTCAGCCTCTCCCCCGTCCCCATCTCACTCATCTAAGTCACCACAGAGCACCGGGCTGGGCTCCCTGTGTGACCCAGCAGCTCCTCAGCAGCTAACTGTTTGACACATGATCATGTGTATATGTTGACGCCACTTTCTCCATTTGTCCCAGAGGCAAATCCTCTGCAACCTCCGGATGGTGGCAGCGAGAAGCTGGGCAGAGAAAAGCTGGGCTGGGCAGTGGCCTTTTTCAAGCAGCTCTGAAGAAATGTGTCTAAGACAAGCTGAGAGGAACCAGAGAGGCTGCTCTTCAGATGTTTCAAGAAATTTATTTGTTTACTCTTTGCTCTCAACTCCCCCCGCCTCCCGTTCCCTTCCTCTTGGGAATAGAACACAACTTCCCCAAAAACCTGTGTTCAGTTCATGCACTAGACACAAAGACGCTGCTGCTCATTTATTTTCTAGGCACACCATCCAGGGAAAGAGACAACAAAGAGGAGTGTTTCTCCTCTACCCCGGAAACTCTCATTCCTTGGTGCTTAAAAAAGGAACTTCCCTTTATAATGCCGCACACTCCCTGTCTTCACTCAGATTGAGGGATTTTAAAGCAACATTCGTGAAACATTACAATGTTTCTAGGTTAAGTTTTCCTACTCTGTGGGTCGCCCACTGGCGTAGGTTTGCTTAGGACCAGTACACTAAAGGTCCTGCTTTTGGCAGGAAGCCTGGGAAATTCCCAGGCAAGTCAGAGCAAGCTGTAAGCATCTATCCAGGATAGACAGGTAGACTCTATTCATAGATACAAGCAATGAACAGAGTACAGAATGTATAGACTTTTTTCTTTAAAGAGAATTATAGTGGTTACAAGTATGGGATTTGATGTTAGATATAAGTTCTAGACTCAGCTCTGCCACTTGCTAATATTTGACCTTGGACAAGTAATTTTAATTTAACTTCTTTTATGTCTCAGCTAGTTCATAAGATAGAAATAATATTACCTTATAAGGTTTTAATGATTAAAACAATGTTAATAAGCACCTAATATACAGTGTCCAGAACATAGTAAACAATAGAAACTGGTATTATTTCACTTGATTGAAGAAAAGAAAAATCGCCCATCTACCTCTTGCCTCAATAAATCATACTTTGTTCTTTATGTCCTACATATGACCAAAAATTTTATATAATGTAATATTATGTAAATTTTATATTAAATTATTTTAAGAATATATAATATAATAGCATGTATATATGGTCTTTTTCACTTAAACTTAATGGTTTATGTAATCATAAACTTTTTCCATGATGCTCCATAATAACTGTTTAAAATGTCTAAGATATATGGAATGGCCTTTCAATGTTGTTTACATCTTTTAAAAACTAAATGATTGTGATCTTCAGATGATCCAAATTATAGTAGGTCTGGTGTTACCAGCTTGCTAAGCTAAACAGATGTCTCTAGTATAGAATGGTTAGCCAAGTATTTTGTTACTGCCCTCCAACTGGCTGGTTATGACATATTGTCCAAAATAGTTGGTGCTTTAAAGCCTATGTCAGAGCCTACTGTGACAAATAGTCACCACTGTACAAACACATTTATCCCATAAAGTTTCTCTACCGGTTTGGAAAAAAACAGTTGTTTAATCAGACGAACACACACATTTCACACTTTTTCAGAAGTTCAGACATTTCACCTTGAGATAATACATGTTCGCTTTTAGGACAGTAAGTGGCAGAAGCATGCCAAAAGTGGTAAAATGCTTACATTGTATATAACCTGGTGCTTTTTAAGTATAGGAATTATTTCAGTGTGTTGCTAGTCACATAAAAATTAATCATGTTAAGTTTTGTCTTCCCTGATTTCAAGATCTGGGCTAGGTGTTGTGATTGGAAAAGCCATGCTGTATAATTTCACAATGTAAGCACAATCTTTTTATTAAGTAATTAAATTTTTTTCTGTTTAAGTATAAACTATATGAGATTAAAAGCTGTTTGACACTGTAATATTCCAGGATTTGTACTTTTAGAGTGTAGCATAAAGAGTACTATATATAATTTATTTTTTAAGGTTGTAGCCATCAGTCAATTTTGAAGAAAAAAAAAGTGGCAATTCCTGTGTTGAAGTGCTTTAGATAAATGATTTCTTTATATATCACAATGTTTTGGGCTTCCCTGATAGCTCAGTTGGTAAAGAATCCGCCTACAATGCAGGAGACCCCAGTTTGATTCCTGGGTTGGGAATATCCCCTGGAGAAGGGATAGGCTACCCATTCCAGTATTCTGGGGCTTCCCTTGTGTGGCTCAGCTGGTAAAGAATCCGCCCACAATGTGGGAGACCTAGGTTTGATCCCTGGGTTGGGAAGATTTCCTGAAGAAGTGAAAGGCTATCCACTTCAGTATTGGGGCCTGGAGAATTCCATGGACTGTATAGACCATGAGGTTGCAAACAGTCAGACACAACTGAGCAACTTTCACTTCACTTTGCAATATTTTACCAATATGATTTATCTCCATTTTAAAAAGGGAATAAAACAACAAGAAATCTAATTAGCCCAAATCACATGCTTATTAACTAAATTCTGGCTCTTAGAGCAGCTCTTACAGCTCATAAATTGATTTATATAATGAAAAAGAAGTCCTTATTCTGAATCTCCTTACAGTGCCCAATAGAAGAGCAGTCTGCAATGGAAAAGAAAAGTCTAAGGGCAAGTTAACTTAGAGGACCTTTCAGGGTTTATTTGGCCACCTGTAGGATAACTTCCGTTTTCCTAGTGACCAAAAGAGGTGCTGTTGGCTGAGATCTGGACCTGTGATGACCCATTGGGAAATAATGATGCAATGGTATTTTCCATGTACAGTGCCATATACAGGCAGCCTGTCCCAGAGGTCATGAAATTGAAGCTCAAATTCAAATGCTTGGAACCCATGGTCTATTGTTTACTTAAAAATACACAGTAAGAAGGAAAGAGAAAGACAGTGTAGTTTTAACACACTTACGACAGGGTAAAGGTCGGGTGGAGAGACCTTACTATCCAAGTCTTGAGTTAGACAATGCGTATGTGTGTGTGTGTGTGTGTGCAAAGTCGCTTCAGTCATGTCTGATTCCTTGCAACCCCATGGACTGTAGCCCACCAGACTTCTCTGTCCATGGAATTTCCCAGGCAAGAATACTGAAGTGGGTTGCCATGCCCTCCTCCAGGGGATCTTCTCCACCCGGAGATTGAACCCACATCTCTTACGTCCCCTGTGTGAGCAGGTGGGATCTTTACCAATAGTGCCACCCGGGAAGCCTACACAATGCATTTGTGTCCTTCTTCCTTCCTTCCTTCCCCTTCAGTCTTCCCTGCTTACAGTACACCATACAAGGACCAGAATTGAGGATGAGCAAGGAATTTCACCAGATAGAAGATGTCTGAACAAATACACAGATGCTCTACATACCTAGTCAAAACTACAGCTCACCTATAGGGAGCCGTATCTACTATATCTACTGGGCGGCCAGCAGATTATACGGACCAAGGACTGGGTTTCACCAATAAGTAGTCATTTTAAGACTTCTTGAATATGGGGTTTCTCAGGCACATTTGGTTGTTTGATGCTTACTTGGCCCTCCAGCCCTTTCTGTGTTGACAAGCATAGGCTGTACTCACTTTGTCTATGACCTGTTTTCTCATCATTTGCTTTTATATTTAGTTTCATCTACTCTCTTATACTCTATTCTTAACAGCAAATATATACTATAGCTCCTTTCAAAATAGTTCTTTACATGTTTTCAAATATTAATAGAATTGCTGTTGCTTGATATTTTCTAGTATCTTGCCTAATTTCTTTGAATTCTTTAACATAAATCTCTCTTTATAAAAGTTTCATAATCTCTAATTTCTATTTGCCATTTACCATCTCTTGTTCTTTGCTTCTTTTTGAAAGTTGTTAAAAAACATAGTTTTGGCTTAAAAGCTTCCTTTAAAAAAAAACATGGTGGATATGTTTTGTTCCAAGAATTACCACATCAGCTGAGTGTAGAATTTCTTTCTAAATTTGTTTTCAAGAAAGCAGACGATCATATGCTTTTGGAGATCAACAAGGTAAAGTGCTTACATAGCCCTTAAGAAAGCATTCTTTTCTCAAAACACAGACTAATGTGGATTGTGACAAGCATGACTCTTATGATGGATATTTGGTAAAGTATGATTTTCTTTTCATACAAACCAGGTCTCTATTAACATGGTTTCCTCAAGTCCACTTCTCACTTTCAAATCCTCTAGGAATTGACACCAACTGCCCATTTTGACACTTGCTCATTAATTTCCTTTCAATAGGACTATTCTCTCAGCTGTTGTGGCAATTTACCGTTTTACAAACTCTTCTGGTACGGCTCTTTGTTGAATATTCTTTCTGTGTTCAGGAGACGGTATAACACCAGAGCCTGCAAGTATGTCAGAGAGTCATTAGTGTAGTTTACCATTTGTTTCATTTCCACTCTCACCGAGGGAGACTTCAGCTGACCCCTTAAAAAGTCAAAAGAACAGAATCAATTAGTTCTCTCCAGCAAGATTGAATGGTCTTGATATCATGTAAATCCATGCCAGTGCTTTCTTTCCAAACCTCCACTGTTCCACACACCCAACCTGACTGGATCCAACAGATCTCTAGTTTACAGAATTTTTCTTTTTTTCCAATTGGGAGGTGTGTGTACACACATTGTGTGAGGGAGGTCATTTCCCTGCCATGATTGGAAGCTCTAACAGAACCCAGGAAACAGAGAATGATTTTTGTAGCCCCTTGTGAAATATGAACGACCTTGTTAATTTCTATTCATGATTGGGAAACCCCCAGTACTTTGAGGATTAAAGAGCATAAAAATGAATAATAGAAGGAATGGCTGTAGAAGAGTCAAGTAATTGTTTTGTAATAAAGTGAAGTGGGACTGACTCTATGACTTTTCTGTGGCGCAAGTTCTTCTCTTGTGTGTCAAGTTTTGTTTTGGGTTAGTGAGAAACAGCACGTCAGCAAGAAAGAATGCAAGAATCACGGGCTACTTTACACTTTACCAATCTGTTGTGCTGTTCCTGGAAATGTTTGTATTTGGTGTTTTCCAGAAGGTAGCAAATTTTTGTGTGTGTGGTTGCTATGCTTAAAGATAAGTGCAATGTGATATTTGATTGTTTTATTTTACCTTTGTATTCAAATCAGTGAACATGGTTTAATCTTTCAGATTTTGTTTCATCTTACGATGTAATAACACTAAGAACATATGCCGCTTTAACTAAGTAATTTCAAGCTATTCATTCGTTAATGTTCCCTACATGATTCTACAACAGCTAGACTTCTTATGTTTCAAACTTTATTTTTGCTTCTTGGAGTGTTTGGTATTTTATATAGCTTAAAGCTCCCATAGCAGAATTTTTTCTTTAATCTTATTCATTTCAATTCACTAAAAAGCTTATTTTTTTTTTCTGACTTTGAAGAAAATCCCAGTCTTCTCTATGGAATAAGTTATCTTTTGAAGATTAAAGTGATGATTAAAATCAGCTTTTGGACATATGATAATACTATAATACTATTTTTGGCAGTGGTATGTTACTTAAAATGTTTTATAAATGCATTATCTTAGCAATAACTTCAACCACAGGAAAAAATGAAGCACGATCTTATAAGATTAGTGTGAGATTTCCTGAGGGTGCAGTAATTTAGCTCTACTTTCAGAAGTGGGCAGCAAGACTTTTCTGGGGCTCTGGGGCTTTTAATAGTCTATCTAGAATAAAGACAAATAACGGAGCCAGAGGATGAAGGAGAGGGGGAGAGGCAGGGAGGAAAAGAGGGAGAGAGGAGAGAAGGAAGGGAAAAGCTAGAAGGGGAAATGGAGGGTTATAAAATCACTCTGAGTTCAGAATTGACCACTAGGCTTCTATGAGAATCTACTCTTTTTATAAAACAACTCACAATGTTTTGAAAATCAAACACCTTAGCCTAAATCATGTCTTTTTAATAGTATGCTTCCTTGGTAACAGAATCTGGTGAAAAAGCACAGAATCACAGGAAGCTTGGGAGCACTTGATTTTGTCTAGTATGTTCCTATTTCAAAGTTTCTGACTGTAAGAAAATACTCACAAGGGACTATTTATGGCGTGTGGATCATCAGGCGATTTCTATTTTTCACAACTGCCTCTTTTCCTATGTCTCCTATTGATTACAGTACTTGCTCCTGTGGTTATTCATAACCAAGCTCTTATCACATTGCCCTCTAGTGCTTTTTTGTTCATGTAGTCCACCCTGGAGAGCAGGAACTATGTAATCATCAGTGCTTAGAAGACTACCTGGTGGAAAACAGGTACTGTGTAAGATCTGCTGAGTGATAATTGTCAAAACCCTCATCATCTTCCCTGAGATGAAGTAGCATCTTTCCTTATCAGATACTTGTATTTTTTATTTCTATTTCTATTTCTGTTTGTGATTTGGTGCTTTGCCCAAAACATTGTGCATCTAGATCAGTGAAAGATACAGTGTTTGTCTTATTTTAGCAGAAGTTCCTGGAAACTTTATGGGATAAGAGGCACTCTGCTTAAAAAAAAAAAAGAAATTATATAATAATCAAGCTTTATTTTTGGAGCTGAAATTGCTAAGCCTTGGATACTAAATCTAAGTAATTAATTGCTTAGCCTGGCTGTCACAACAAAATTAGAGTACATCAATTTGTGTGTAGGCACCCCTGCTATGTTTGTAAGAAGACAGTATGATAATTTATTGGCCACTTGTTTTAGAAGTATTTGTGGGTTGCTTGTTCCTAAGTCACCCAGCTCCTGAATACCTGGTCATCCTCGATGTTCCTGGCTTCCATGTCGCGAGAGTCTCCCAGCTGACCCTGAGGGTGAAGGCCTTGGGACATGTGGCATCTTAGTGTAGGCCATTCTTCTGGATACTCTCCAGATGCCACCATTTCACTTCCTGAACTTCACTTGTTCAGAGTTGCCTGGGTTCCTGAGGTAGAATAGTATGGAACCCAGCATTGGAACCAGTAATCCTTAACTCCCCTCTTTGTATCCTTCAATGTTCTTCTTAATAAAGTCTTAGCTTTATAATAATAAAAATATTCTAATTTACCTTGAAATAATTTTGTACATTTTTTAGTCTAATATTAATACTTATTTTTAAAAAATGGTATCTTAAATGTTTCATATCATATAACCCATGTAAGACGATAAAGAATCTGCCTGCAATTCAGGAGATCTGAGTTTGATCCCTGGGTCAGGAAGATCCTCTGGATAAAGGAACGGCAATCCACTCCAGTATTCTTGCCTGCCGAATTCCATGGACAGAGGAGCCTGGCGAGCTATAGTCCATGGGTTTGCGGAGTTGGACAGGACTGACTAACACTTTGACTTTCACTTTCTTTTCAATACATTTATGACAACTTTGAAATGATCACAGTAGTCTGTATAAGGTGCTGTTGAAATAATTAGGCCTCAATAAACTTCTTAGAAAAGAATATTTAATAGTGGAACAGTTAGTAAGCAGACCTCTCCTTTCATGTGACTTAATTAAGATCTTTTGATGAACTCACTTATTAAATACTTTTTTTTGTAAATTACATGTAATTCAGGCCTAAACTCTGAGAGTGAAATGGTCATACTTCTAGCCAATGCCATTAACTCCCAGATTGTCTTATTAAATAGCTTCATGAAAACGCATTTATTTATGGTTGAGCGGGTCTTCATTTTTACTCATGGGCTTTCTCTAGTTGCTGTAACTGGGGGGGGGGGGGTTACTCTTTGTTCTGGTTCTCAGACTTCTCACTGCAGTGGCTTCTCTTGTTGCAGAGAACAGGCTCTAGAGCATTTGGGATTCAATAGTAGGGGCTTGGGGGCCCTAGAGCACCGGCTCAGTAGTTGCGGGGCACAGGCTTAGTTGCTCTGAGGCACGTGGAATCTTCCCAGTCCAGGGATCAAACCCGAGTCTCCTCCATAGGCAGGCAGGTTCTTTACCACTGAGCCACCAGGGAAGCCCTAAAATTCACCATTTTAAAATGTGTTGTTCAGTGGCTTATAGTGTTTTCACAAAGTTGTACAATCATCACCACTATTTCCATCACCCCAAGAAGAACCCTTGTACCCATTAGTAGTCACTTCCCATTTCCTGCTCAGTTCCTGGCAACCACTAATGAACTTTCTATGGATATGCCTATTTTGAATATTTAGTTTAAGTGGAATAATTGAAATATGTCTGGCTTCTTTAGAAACCATGGGTAAAATGCACTTCACTTACCTTCTCTGATCAAGGTTGTAAGACGTTCACGTCCTCCAGGCAGCAAGCAGCGTGAACAATAAGATGCCTGCCTGAGCTGTTTTCCAGGAACTTGGAGTCAGCTGCACCTAGTTCAGGCTGAGCCGAGTCAGCTGTGTCTAGGCCGAGCTAGAAAGGACCGCTGACCGCTGGTCTGGGCGTGCGCAGGCATGCGCACTTGTGACCTTTAGAATGTGCAGCGTCCCGTAGCTTAGACGCCTGTGCAGTACGAAGATTCCCTTGGCTTCTCCGAGATGATTTGAGACCTATTTTCCCATCTCCTCCTTTGCTGCAAACCTCGGCATCTCACCGTTTTGGCTTGCTGGGAGTTGGGCAAAACCAACCGGTGAGTAACACCTTCACTTAGCATAAAGTTTTCAAGGTTGAGGTTTGAATTAAGTCCTCCATTCCTTTTTGTGGCTGAATAATATTCCATTGTATGCGTATACCACATTTATTTATCTGGTTTTTTGGCTATTTTGAATAATGTTGCGGTAGAAACTTAAATGTGGGACCGTTTGTGTGGAGCCATACTTAGTTTGAACTGGTACCATAAGAAAGACTCCACAATGTGGTTAGTTGATAAATCTTTTAAGTTTCTATGTTTCCTCCTCTACTGCTTTATATCTTTTGCAAATTTTTTAAAGAATTGAGTCGTTTGTCCTGTACGATTTTCCAAACTCTGAATTTTGTTGATTGCATTTTTTGGCATAATCTAACATGTTTTTCTAATGTCTATAATTTAATCATTTGGTAGCTGGATGTAGATTCTTGATTGGATTCAGATTTGATGGGAGAGGGAGGGCTGGCAAGATTACATTGTACTTTTTTATTCTACAAACGTGTCTGGTTGTCTCTCTCTATTTTTTTTAATATTAGCAGCCATTTGTGATCTTTGCCTAGATACATTATGGAAGGAGAAGTTGTGATAGTCTGTTATTTATTTATTAGGTAGAATATGGTATAAAGAAAAAAAATCTGCCCTCAAATATTTTGTTTTAAAAGTGATTTTTACTTTTCTGATATTTCATTATTAGTATAAAGAAATGCAACAGATTTCTGTATGTTAATCTTATATCCTGCTACTTTGCTGAATTTGTAAGACTCCACACAAAAACTACTAGAAGTAATAAACAGAGTTTCCTATTTAAAGTATTGGATCATCTGCATTTAGTGACAATTTTACGTCTTCCCTTTCAATTTGGATACCTCTTATTTCCTCTTGGATACCTTTTATTTTGTTTGGGGGACATGCTTGTTTGAATTCTTATAAATTTTGGAGAAAATGTTAATGTTTCACACTCAGCTAATATGACCCACTCGGCATTAGAAGTTGGTGTTTATCCTGAAAAGGTGAAATTATTTATGATTTTTTTGAAGGAAATTAAGACCAAAGGAAATAAGGCATGGAACATACTAAGATTTATTCACTCCAAAATCCATCTTGGTTTATCGCGAGGGGGTTAAATTTGACATGATTTCATTTTTTTTTTTTTTTCCTAGCAGCCAGTTTCCCTGCATCGTTTCTGAATAGCAACATATCTTTTCTTCCTTGGTGGGCGATATTTTCTGATATATTAAAATCTTATGATGTGGCCTGTATTTGAAAACTTGTCTGTTTCATTAGATATTGCTTCTTATATTAGTTACACACTTCAACTTTATTTTTATAATAAAATATTTTAACATAGGAAAGTTCTCTTCTCATCACTCTTAATCACACAAAAGTTTATTTCTGTTATTTATTTTTCCAGATGTTTTCATAATGTGAACTTAAGATATCTGCATAAATTTGAAATAATCTAACACTAAGATTTTTAAGTTGTCATGTTAAACTTATGAAGTAATTTGAAAAAAGCCGTGTTTTTTATAATAGGCTTCCCTTACCGAAAAATCTGATCATATCTTAGATTTCCCTGTTCTGTAGTTGTCTTCAGACGTGCCCTCCGAGGTTAGCCTCTTGGTACTTTATGTTTTGGATGTTATCAGTGAATTAATTTTTCCCATTATTTATTACTCATTAATTGATTGTTATCATTTTTGAATATTTACTTTGTGGTCACTTGTATTCAAGAACTTTTATTAAAGTCTTTCTGTCTACTTATTTGTATCTTCTAAGTATGCAATATTTTTGCATCAAATAATGACAGTTTTGACTTATGTTATTTTTGTTTTTCTTATTGCTTTGATTAGATAAGCAGTATGTATTTTTTTGGTACCTGATTTTGATAAAATCTTTGTCTCTCAAATCTTTCTCTTGTGCCTTATTTAAAGCCTGTATGTATTTTTCATCGAATTCCCATGTATTTAGTACTGTTCAGCCACACTGAGGAGTGATATATAGAGATGCATGTGCTTGTGTATCTCTGTCTACATCTGTCTTCAGAAAGTGAGGGGTTAGGGAAGCCAGCCTGAGTCTCTGTACCTCGTGTCTGTCCCTGATGAAGGGCGATGCTACTGAGTCTAGCTGGCCAGTAGGACCCTGATCCCTAATGAGCCACTTCCGTTCCTCCGGCCTTTCTTGGATCTGAGCGGTGCCAGCTCCTGGATTCTCTTTAGCCTCGCTCCACCTGCCTGTTATGATACGATCCCTCCTCTCAATCCCCCCGCGTGTGTCCCGCTAGCCTGGTTTGCCACCTGTTGCTGGTTACTGTCCTCTCTGGCCCTGGTGTCTGCCTCCGTCTGTGTACAGATTGGCAGCCGAGTCCAGACCTGCCTCTGCATCTCAGCACCTGTCTCACCTCCTGGAATATTTGGTTCCAAGTTTCTTTTGAAACTGCCTCTCCCTGCTTTTATAGTCTAATTAGTTTTGATGGAGTCTTTGGGAAAAAAAAAAAAAAGTATTAAACCCCTACCTGTCTCCTTACGGAGTAAATATAATGTAATTAAAAAAAAATGTTTGAGTACTTTGGCTGTAATATTCCAGTGGCTGTTGAAATATATTGAATTTCTCTAAGTGGTCCCCAAGTTTTACGTTTTGAAGGCTTACATGCTTTTAGCATGCCTTTTACATGCTTTTGGGAAGTGAGATGTGTGTTGGTATGCATACAATATAAGAATATTGGCCATTAGCTTTGCTGTTTACAAACTGCTGTGTATGGGGAAGTCATGTTTGTTGGTGTCTATAATATAAGACAAAAAATACTGCTGAATTCATTTTTAGTATGTTGTCCAATTGTACATAATTTCTTTTTGTCACCTTCAGTTGTTCAAGGTTTTTTTTTGCATCCTGTTAAGATCTTAGTTTCGTTCTGGGTAACTGGTGATCCTGAATAAATGACAAATTACTGTCTGTCTGTTCATTGTCCCTGCTCCCCTGCCTTCATTTATCTTTGATCCAGTAGTGCTTGTTCGCTGCTGGATAAGATATTTTAGCAAATGGAGATTGGTAGGAAAATACACTGTCGCATAGGCAACATTATTTTACTTCTTCTAAGGGAAACTTTCCAGTTGCACATATTAGTTCAGGTGTATCTCATACAGAAGATGATGTTATACAAAATGCAATGGGGTTAAAATTTTGAGAAAAAGTTAGTCCTTATTCACAAGCAGCTGACAATCCAGTAAGAGGGGGAACGTGAGTGGAGGATAAGATCTGTTGAGAATATAGGAGCTAAAGCATGGTATTGATAACGTGTAGGGTGTGTTAAGGCAGCAAGTATCATAGTTTGGCTTAGGTCTGGAAAATTGGAGTAAGACTGTGGGGAAAACATTTTATGAGGTTAACTTAATAGGCAATGTCAGGCTGCCAAATGGATGGGTAAAATGATAGAGCTGAGAGCTAGGGAGAGAAATCTGGCAACGAGTTCCTGAGAATTGGGGGAACCAAACAGTACATCTTGGTTTGGATCAGTGCATATTGGAGGAGGCAGCAAATTGCAGAAAGAGTATCAAACCTGATACTTGAATTCAAAGGGTAGCACTACCACTGGCTGACTATATAACATGAATAACTTGCATAAAAGGGCTTACTTTAGATGATATCCAGAAATGTCTGTTCTTGAGGATGAGAGAAATGAGAGTTCACATGTATGTTCCGTGTCCAAATAGGTGAGATCAAAGCTGCTGAAGGTCTCTGGATAATACAGTGGTGTACGGCAGCCGATTCTGTAGACTCTAAAGTCACATTTCCAGTTTCAGTTCTAGGCTGTTTCACCTACTTGATGTGTAAACCTGGGCAGGTTATTTAACCTTTTTTTTTTTTTTGCTTTTGTTTTCTCATTTGTAAAAGGCAAATCACGGTACCTACTTCCATGAATTGTCAGGAGATTAACATTTATAAAATCCTTAGAAGAATGCTTGGCACATAATGATTCACTAAAGAAAGCTATTATTATTCACGGTAAATAGAATTATAAGTCTATTTCATGCAAATGATTCGTATCACAATTGTAAGTGTGTTCTTTAAAATATAAATAAGGAAAAACTCTGAGGTAATAGCCCAGAGAAGTAGGTGTTGATCCTATTAATATGCACCAACTTTATGAATGTGGTGCCCTTAGATTGATGAAGCTCTGTTTTCCAGTATAAGAGTCCAGCAAGTGAATTCATATCTTCCATGGACGTTCACCTCAAACTATAAATACTAAGTGAATAAGAATATAGTTTTTAGTGAACTATAAATACTAAGTGAATAAGAACTAGTGAATTCTGTGGAAAGCACTTGCAGTGTCAGGTTTTATTTTTAATGTTTAAAACACTGATCGTTAGGCCTTTGGGAATGGAGTGAATAACAAAGTAAACATCTCTCTTCATATTGCCCTCATTCAAGTGGATGAGCAGGATACTTTGATTAGTGAAAATGGTACATAAACATTTAAGTCATTGTAATAAGTTATTAAAGTTTAAATTATTCTCACACTTTTAAAATTAAGAAATATTTCAAACAAAACTTTATTAAAGAATAATATTTTTTATTCATTACTTAATTTTAACAAATCTATGTGGCTATATAAGCTTTAGACTTTAAAACAAAGTTTACATATGCGTTTGAAACCCTTGTGATTCCCTTGATTTCATGGCAGTTCATCTTCCTCCCTGGGTTCCTCCTACGTCAGGCAATCACGATTCTGATGCTCTTACATTACTATTTATGATCTTACATACGTACTATAATCAGTGAATCCATTAAATATGCACTGCTTGTATTTTAAAACATATGAGTAGCTTACTGTAAATATCTTAATAATTTTTCATTACTCTTTTTAACCAAATTTATTGAATTATAATTTGCATGAAAAAAGCATTCATTGTATGTATACAACTGAAAACATTTAAGCAAATGAATATACCTGTATAAATAACACTCTATTCAAAATATAGAACTTTCATCACCCTCCAAAAGATCCATTTTGTCCATTGCAGTCAATTCTCCATATAAACTCCACTCCAGGTAACCGCTGATTTGATCTCTGTCACTATAGATTAATTTCACCTGCTCAAGAACTACATCTGAATGGACTCTTACAGTATGTATTCCCCTATATTTGTCTTCTTTTCTCTCAGGATAATGGTTTTGAAGATTTTTCCTGTTCTCATGTGTATCAATATTTCGTTTTCTTTTTATTGCCAAAAAATGCCACAACTTATTTGCTCATTCCTGCTTATGGGTATTTGGATTCATTCCATTTTTGGCCATTGTAAATAAAGTTGCTAAGAGCACTATTAAGACAAGTCCGTTTCTGGAAATATATTTTAACTTCTCTTGGATGAGTAGACCTGGCAATACTGAGTAATATGGCAATAGGGTATTATCTTAGGAAGAAACTGTATTTCAGAGTAGTTGTACCATATACCATAGCAGTTCCAGCTTCTCCAAATTTGTGCTAGCATGAATTGATATTACCTGTCATTTTTAACTTTAATCATTTATTAGTATGGTTACTTCATTCTAATTTTCATTTTCATTTTCTTGAGGACTAATGGTGTTGAGCATCTTTCCATGTATTGTCCGTGTATATGTGTTATCCTGTAAATATACATGCATTCTGGATACCGATCCCAGGACTTGCATCTTGTCACATTTGTGGATATTTTCTCCTATTCTCCCAGCCAGTAGCCTGAATTTTCATTTTCTTCATAGTCTTTTAAAGAGCAGAATGTTATAATTCTGATGAAGTACAATATATAATTTTTTTTCTTTTATGTTATATTTCTTTGTACTCTAAGACATCTTTGCATGTCCCAAAGTCATGAGGATTTTATTAACTTTTTTTCTATAAGCTTTATAGTTTAAGCTTTACATTTAGGTCTGTGTTGCATTTCAAGTTAATATCTGTGTGTGTTATATAGGCTAGGGATGAAGCTAAAGATGATGATTCATGGTTTTTCCAAATGGGCTTCCAGTCATTTCAGCACTATTTATTGAGAAAACAATCTTTTCTCCATTGAATTACTTTGTCACCTTTGTTGACACCTAATTGACCAGCTACGTGAGAATCCATTTCTTTACTTTTACTTTGTATTTTTTTTAATATAAATGCTATATATATACATGTATGTATACATCAATGCAGTGTAAATCATTCAGCAGTGTTCTATTTGAATACTTTGGCTATTCTAGATTTTTTGCATCATTTCTATATAAATTATAAGCAAGTTTATTGATTTCTAGAAAAAAAGCCTTATGGGATTAATATTCCATTTAATCCATAGATCAGTATGAGGAGAATTGATGTTGTGAGTTCATGGACATGCATTATAAAAATTTTATTTAAGCCTGCTTCAATTCATATCAATATTGTTTCTAGTGTATGGTTCTTGCAGATACTTTGTTAAACTAACTCTAAGCATTTCATGTTTATGGATGCTATCCTTAATGGCATTTTTAATTACCAGTTCCAGTTCAGTTGTCAAGATAAAATTGATTTTTTTGTATCTTGATCTTATATTCTGTAATATGTTTTAAAGCTGTTTATTATACATAGCGATTTTTGTAGTTTCCTCAGGAATTTCCTCATAAATAATTACACTCACATGGACAGTTTTGTCTCTTCATTTACAAACCTTTTTCTGGCCTTAGTGTAATGACTAGGAACCTCGGTACAATGTGGAATAGAAGTTGTGAGTGCGCTCAGTTGCTCAGTCATGTCTGACCCTTACAACCCCATGGGCCGTAGTGTGCCAGGCTCTTCTGTCCATGGGATTTTTAAGCCAAGAATACTGGAGTGGGTTGACATTTCCTGCTCTAGGGATCTTCCCAGAAGTTGTGAAAGTGGGCATTTTTGCCTTTTTTTGCTCTTAGGGTGAAGGCCTCTAATATTTCACCTGGTGACTCAGGCAGTTAAAAGTCTACCTGCAATGCAGGAAACCTGGGTTTGATCCCTGGGTCAGGAAGATCCCCTGGAGTAAGAAATGGCAACCCATTCCAGTATTCCTGCCTGGAGAAACCCATGAGCAGAGAAGACTGGCGGGTTACAGTCTATGAGATCGCAGAGTTGGACAAACTGAGCGACTTTCACTTTCATGACATTAGCTGTAGGATGTTGTATTTGCCGTTAATCAAATTTAGGTGGTACTTTGAGCACTTTGAATATGTTGTTTCATTGTCAGTTGGCTTGCATTGTTTCTAAATAGAAGCCAGGATATTTTCTTATCTTGAATTCCTAAATAGGTCTCTTTTCTTTGTGAGCTTTACAAATTTTATCTTTATCATTGGCTTTCAGTGACGTGATTATGATATGTATGCAGCTTCCATCTTTACTAAATGTGGTCTCAAGTGCATCTATTAAGCTTTTATTATGTTTATCTGTGATAATGGACACAGCAGAGGAATTTAGAATCTTAGAGAAATTTATAAGGATTAATCAGGTATAAAAGTATTATATGGGTGTCAAAGTATTCTAAAAAAGTTTCTAATTTACTAAAATGACTTCTCAATCTAATATGTTCAGTAAAAATGAAAATAATTCAAGCTTGCAATTCTAAAGAAACAATCCCATTAACAAGGGAGAATAATACTTTTCATCACTGTCTGTTAATTTTATTTTCAAATAACTATTGCAGACACTGATTTGGTATGTCCATTTGAAACATCTGAAATGGAAATCATCTTCATTTGTTTTCCAAATCACATTTTGTTATCTGTATACATGTTTATCTATTCACTTTAATCCAAACATTCCTTGGGAATGCTCTTAATCATTTATGAAAAGAAAGTGTCACTGGTCTTATTTAGCAGAAGTCAATATATCTGCTATAATTTTCTCTTTAACGTGTGCATGTGACACAGACATACAAATGTGGAGCTAATATCACAAGGTACAATACAATCGTAAAGCAGGGTGTGTTATCTTACTGATAAGCATGCACACTGTCCAGCCTGGATAAAATATTGTAAAAAATTATCTTTGTGCAATTCCTTGTACTCTTTGAAACACTTTCATATGTGTGATCTCATCTATTCTGTAGAACATCTTCATTAACTGATGGGTGTATGAGTTTTGATTCCAAATGGTATCTTTATGAATGTTTATGATGTCATTTACCACACAGTATTAGTTGTCCTAAGAAGGCAAGCCAAGATTATGCTTTATAAACATTTTTATTCCACATTTTCACTTTTAGTATCAGGGAGTTAAGAATTTCAGATCATTTTGTGTTAATGGCATCATCAAAATTTTTACTGTGAGTTTTCTAAAAGTTGGCCTACAAAAATGGACCTGTCACAATAATGTCATGACTTAGAGAGTAGTTTGCTGAACTTCAATTTCATTTTTAAAATCTAGTATTTGATACCAGATGTGAAGAATGAATCGCCATCTCCTCTACGAAGAGGGCAAGGTTTAATTAGCTTTTTCAAAAGACTTATACATTTCACCTATAAAGTGAAAGAAGAAAATTATGCGTTTTAAAGCAGCATGAAAGTAGAGGTGATACCCACAGCTGCTCTCATTTTTGACAAACAATTCTGAGAGGCTCCAGTTTCATCTGGTTCAGATGAAACACATGTTGCTCATTTATTGTACATATGCTTCAATGTATTTTGACAAATCCGATCTAAAAATGTTACAGATGTTCCTCATTATTTTAATTTGCACTTGGTAGCCACCTATAAAACTTGGCTGTAAACTAGCCTTTTTCATAGTATAATTAAGAGAAAATTTAGCTATCATTAATATGTGAATTTCAATTTCGTTTCAGTTACAGTTTTGTGATGCAACTAGTGAACTATACACTTAACAGGTGCTCTGTTACAGCTGTTTTATATATAATGAAGACGAATCTTTTCAGACATGTTTCAAATAATTTCAGGTGGAAATAAAGTTATTCTAATCCTGTCTTTTAGAGATTTGTTATTCATTGTATGGCCTGAAATCAAGCAGCAGTATAACTTGAGTACTTTCCAGAAGTGATGAGTCTTAGGTCTTATCCTAGACCTGCTGAAGTAGAATCTACATTTTAACACAATCCCCTGGTGATTTGTATGCACAGGAGAGACTGGTAAGCACTCTCAGAGGAGGCTTTGTTTCAAAACTTTGTTTTATATGCACATACACATGGATCAACTCTATTCTGCACTCTGCTTTATATAGATACTATCGAAAATGGACTTGCTTGTGGATTGAACTATTTCTTTTCTTATTTAATACATTTAAAAGTAGACTTCCAGTACATTCCACAGGTCTGTCTTCCATGAATACAAAAGTTCACATTCATATGTACTGGTTTACCACACGTTTTCAATGAGTGACACATGAAGCAAATTGAAGAACTTCTCAGTCCAATTTGAATATTTTAGAGTTCTCATAATTTCTTACTGTTTTCTCTAACTTTCTATAGAGTAAACTTTCTGGTTTACTTTCTGGCTGGAACATTAATGTATTTATTTACACACTCTTGCCATTAAAAAAAGCAGAAAGCGGAATTGCTGGGAAAACTAAAGGATTTAATTTCTTGGGTGATAAATTCAATTTTTAAAGTTATTTACTATTTTTGAGTACCTTGGGAAATGATCATATATTACTTATACTACATTACATTATTGTAATTATATATAATATACTTCAGTTAAGATAATCACAAATTATATCTTAATATGTGATACAAAATCAAATTTTTGTTTATAAGGACCTCTGAAATCATGCTGCAAAGTAACTCAGTTCCTTAAAATTCAATTTTATTGGCCATTACATTTTCTATATGTGTATTCCAGAAGAAATAAACATACTATGATTCTTACCATAGAAGAAATAAAATAATACTATTTTATGACCCTTAATTGAAATCTATGACAATAATTTCATATAGTTCAAAACTTAGCACATTGTTACTATCTAACAAAAGGAGGGTGAGTTATTTTCTTTAAAAAAATCTCTAATTTGCTAGGGTCTAGTTAATTTTCTGTGTGTTCAGTTCCACCAAATATACTCCTCAATAATCAGCCTTAGGAAATGAAATAAAGATCATTTTATGTAATCTATTCAGAAGTGTCTGTTGGCACCACAGCAGCACATCATGGGTTTTCAAACTTGAGACACATTGCCTTTTTATTACTGTTTTCATACATTTCTGCTGAAAAAATCTTTCAAAATTGTTATTAGGTTGAATACATATCTGTGGACAAATACTGATACATTTAACCATACAATATAGTGGTACAGCTTGTTCCTGAAAACGTACAGATATATACAGGCTAGAAAAGTACCAGACAACTTCATATGATCAATTGCAGTGTTTAATTTTCCCTTCTGTTTTGTCAAGCTAAATATTACAGTGCAACTGAAATAGCCCTAAGTGTATCCGAAGAGCTACTGTGTGTTGTATAAAGGCCAAGTGATCCGGGGAGTGTCGGGGGGGTACTGTCAGCTGTTCGACATCATGAGATGGTATCTCAGCACTCAGAAAACAGAGGGTTCAAAACACAGGAGCTTACATGGAGGTACAGATCATTGTGACAGTCCTGGAAGTTATCCACGAGAAAAGTCAACACCCTGGAGGCCAAAATAACACTACTGAATCAACATTTACAACTTTTGCTCAAGATTGAATCCAATATGTAGGGAAAATTCACATTGAAGCATTAAGTATAATTTTATATTTGGCTCATTCCCCAAGTACAGAATGGCTTCAGAAATCTCTGGGATATCTCTTTAAAACGATTTAAGTTTATAATATTCTGTACAAAACAGACAACTATCTGGAATTAGCTATTTCCTAGGACTATTCATAAAATGTAAGTTTAGTAAGGCATAGTAAGAGCAGCATAGAGATTTACTTAAGGCTGTACATTTCAAATCAGAAGAATAAGGGGATAATTTTGGCCCCTGGGGTTTGAAAATATCTTCCAGTTGTAATCTTTGGTCTGAATATTTACATGGTGGTTTCTTCCCATTCAAGCTCAACATCACCTATAACATAAAAACATGCCATAAGAGAGAATTGAAGTTAACAGTTAAAAAGATTTAAATGTTTCATGATAAAAATATAATGTACATGGAAAGGCTATTATCCTGACTTGGATTAGAGAGAAATTAAAAAATTGATATGTTTGCTCGCCAAGCTTTTAAACCATTTTCAACAAATGGTAATTATTGAATTAATTCTCCTGTTATAGGTGGTAAACTCATAAGCTGACATACAGTGCCTCTGTTTACCTTCCATGGCATCCAGAGAGTCCATCTTCTGAAGTGCTGAATAGTTAACAAAACAGATGAGCTGATTATTTCCTTTACTCGATAAGAGATCCAGAACGCACTGATGTAAAAAGATATACTGTGCCTAGACACCAAAGAAAGGGTGGTTAAATAAATGGATGGGGTGGGGATTTCTCTTAAAAGGGGGGCTATACTTTTACAGTTAAAAGTAATATTGAATTCAACAAATGTTAAACAGCTAAGTTAAAGGCACACAATTCACCAAGTATATAAGTGATTTTCTATCATTTCAAACATAAGGTTTTCTAACCTCCTATGGAGTTTTTTTGAAGCTTCCAGTTTTTTTTTTTTTCTTTTTTTTAGTACTTGTCATTAAATACCAAGTGTTCATATGTTCTTTCTTGCTGTGATTATAAAAACTAAAAAAATTATATTATTCAAATTTTTTAATGTTTTTCCTGTTAGGCATAATTGAGTAATTTTTCTTATACTTTTCTTGTTAGAATGGCTTTTGGAATGTAGATGCTAAATTTACTTTCAAAATCTGTGACTGAGCATACCTACACACCAAAGGCACATGTAGAGTATGTTTAACATTTCTGTTAATCACCCAACATTTGGCCTATTTAATGTCAAGGATCTGGTCTCTGTAAATACAAGGCAGTTGACCACTGAGATATCCAAAGATGCGTAACATTTCATCTAAAGTTTGGAATAAATTCAGTACCACCTGAGTTCTTTAAGTTTATTCAATATAACTCAATGACCTGTTAGCATTTCTGGGTTTGGACTTTTCCAGAGGTTAGTTAAGGTTACAATCATAGAAAAGTACCCTCATTTTCACATAGGAAAGGTACCTGAAGTTAAAGGAATATAACCCAATGTTTAAGATAACACACATACACACTGACAACTGATTTTAATAGAATGTCCTCTAAGTGACTATCTTAAGAAGTTACATTTATATCTATTGCTAACTATACCTCAAAACCTTTTTGGAATTACACTATTGAGACGCTCTTCAGAAATTGCTGGTCATTATCAGGAAGACGTATTTCTTCGTGGATGACAAAATGTTTCCACAGACGTCTCATCAGTGGCATGTCAGTTCTGTGAGGACAGAACTCTGTCATATTCACTGCTATATTCCCATTGCTTGTAATAGTGGCTGGAATGTGGTAGTTGCGTAATGAATGTTTGTTGACTTAGCCTCATTTAATTATCACAGTTAGTCGATCTTTACCATTTAAGGACAGGCTTGATTTGGGGAGCATACAGAAATCATTAGAGATCAAGTTTGTATGTAAGAAGGATGATCAGGTGACATAATTCAATTTTGGTGAGAAAGGAAGGGTTATAAGGGAATAAAAATTCTATTGAAATTGCTCTTGACATTCTTCTCAAGGTAATTCTAAAAGAATATTTTAAAATGTACATCACACAGTAAGTAGCATTATTAGCAGAAATATATTAACATGATATAATTTCTTTGAAAACAGCATTCATGTAAATTTATGATTTCCGTTATTAAAAAAAAAACACATTTGAACTTGAAGTCACATTTGATATGCAAAACTTCAGACTGTCCAGATCTCATCTTCTCCACTGGAAAGAATGATGGGTGTAAACTCTGCCAGCAGGGCAGGCTGAGCTCCACAGGGCAGTGCTACATGTTCCAAGATCTCTCTGCAGTGGTGTTATTGCCAAAGTGTCAGTGAAGAATTTAATTCCAGTTTCTACCCTAGGTAGTCCTGTTACCATAAGAATTAAATTTTTCTGATGTTCGGTTTCCTCATCTGGGGGATCGGAAAGGCTATGTTGTAAGATTTAAGGCCAGCCAAATAGACAGACAGATCGACTGATCGATCGATCGATCTGGCAGCAAAAAGAAAAACTAGGCACCCAAAATAATTCTTTTTTCTTCTTCTTCAGGAGTTTACATCAGTCAATTTTCAAGAGATCCAGAGCAGGAAAGGAATTTCATCCAGAATAACCTTTTTTGAGGCAGGAATAGTATCTCAGGGTATTATCTCACTGCAGAGTATTCTCTGAGAAGCCTCTTTCAGATTTCTTGGGGCTGCTGTGAACTGTGGCTTGGTACACAGGGAAAGAACTTTTGGTTATCCTTGCTTAAACCCCTCTGGTGTCTTTCCATGGTGCTATGTCACCGAGGTTCCCACCTCCCCACCCCTGGCCGTGACTACTGCCGTCTGTGCTGATACAGCGTTCTTCACAGACGTTGGGATCATACCCAAGTGCAATAGGAGAAAATAAGAAACCACTCTTGTGCAAGGCAATGCTGATTTGTAAGGACTGGAGCCAAGGTGTGGTCATTTCCCTTTTTTTCATCACAGAGAAAAGACAGTAGAGACCTTAGCTTCTGGGAACAAAGTCAGGTGAAAGACCGTTAGCTGTGCAGTACGATGTTTTAAGCAAGGATCTGAGAATTGTGACTTTTACAGAGTGGAGGCTAATTAGTAAACATGGATCTACCTTAATTTTATGACTTCTTACGGAAAGGGTGGAAGTGAAAGTGTTAATCACTTAGTCGTGACCGACTCTTTGCAACTCCATGGACTGTAGCCCACCAGGCTCCTCTGTTCATGGGATTCTCCAGGCAAAAATACTGGAGTGCGTTGCCTTTCCCTTCTCCAGGGGATCTTCCTGACCCAGGGATCGAACCTGGGTCTCCCACATTGCAGGCAGATTCTTTATCTGAGCCACCAGGGGAAGGTTACCTATACTTTTTATGGATACTGATGAAGATGTGCCTTGTGCTCAGGCGTGTCTGACTCTTTGTGACACCATGATTGTAACCAGCCAGGCTCCTTTATCGATGGGATTTTCCAGGCAGGAATACTGGAGTAGGTTGCCATCTCCTTCTCCAGGGGATCTTCCCCATCCAGGCAGTGAACCTGTGTCTCCTGCATTGCAGGCAGAATCTTTACCTGCTGAGCCATCAGGGAAGATGAAGATGTATTTATCTCAAATATCCCAACTAATATTCATGACTTCTCCCTATTAATTCAGTGACTTTTATCAGGATTTTAATGACCCGCCCCCTTTTTATCCCCCAAAGCAGTGGGCACAACTACATTGTCAGACATTTACTGCGTGCTGTGTATCTGTTGCATGCTTGGTACTTGCAGATACTTTCTTTTATTTAATACAATAAAATTGTGTAATAATTAGAGAAATAACTTAGAGAAGTTACTTAGAGAAATAACTTAGAGAAGTTAACTAAACAAAATCACAGAGCCAGAAATTAGCAGGACTGGAATCTGAACTCAATTCTCTGACTCCAAAATTCATGCTCTTCCCATGCCCCTACTCAGCCTACAACAGTTTCCCCTGGCTGGTTATTCCAGCACAATGTATGAAGTTTATAGTGTATATTGAGTACTAAATTGTGTGAAATTATTCACAAGCATTCTTGAGCACACTTGTTACAAAGTTTGGTTTCATGGAGCTGTACAACATGACAGAATCCAACTTTTATTATTTGAAGACTGAACCTAGTCTCCAGAAGGAAAGAAATCTTACTCATTCCCATCCTTTAACTCATCCAGGAAAGCCAACCCATCTTGATCAGTGCCAAGAACATTGCTCACCATGTACATGTGTACACCTAGGAACATGGAGGAAAACGTTACCTATTTATCCTATCCTCATGTTTTAATAATCACTAATAGTTGTATTGATATTGAAGCCCTTAAAAGATCCCTGGATAAGAACCAGCTACAAAATTTGTGGGGCTCACTACGAAGTGAAAATGCGAGCTTCCTTCTTCAGAATTGGGGCTTCCCTGTGGTTCAGATGGTTAAGAATCTGCCTGCAATGCAGGAGACCAGGGTTTGCTCCCTACGTCAGGAAGATCCCCTGGAGAAGGGAATGGCTACCCACTCCAGTATTCTTGCCTGGAGCGTTCCAAGGACAGAGGAGCCTGGTGGGCTACAGTCCATGAGGTTGCAAAGAGTTGACTTAACACTTTTCCTCAAAATTAATTAAGATTTTCAAAACAGTGATAGCAGGCATCAAATCAAGTGCAAGGCCCTTTTGAGGGTGGGGACCCATGAGTTTGAATAGACTGCATACTCATGGAGCCAAGCCCGGCCACAAGTCACAGTCCATTTCTGAAGTTTTGTAAGGGAAGAGTGATGCTTCATTCATGTGTTCCCTTTCAGCATTTAAGGGAATGCATATGGATGACAGTACCTAGTTGTACTTAGCCATTACATAATTGAAGTGGCTTTAAAAGATTCCTATAAAAAGACTCAGGATTAAAGATATTATTTATCAGCAAAATACAAATGAATGACAAGAAAATGGTAGGACTAACATTTTTCATACCCCTAGAATAACCATCTTATAGCCATACTAAGAGATGAAAACAACAATGTAATCAAATCTCTCAGTGAGCTAGATCACTTATAAAAACTATAAATAATTTAAACTATATATTTTAAGACCACTATTGAAACAGAATTATTTTCTGCTAAGTATATATTTTATCTTTTGAAAATACCTAATGATAATATAAGTAAGTACTAGTCACTTTGTTGCTGCTCAGTCATTCAGTCATGTCTGACTCTTTGTGACCCCATGGACTGCAGCACGCCAGGCTTCCCTGTCCATCACCAACTCCTGGAGCAAGTTTAAACTCACGTCCATCGAGTTGGTGATGCCATCCAACCATCTCATCTTCTGTTGTCCCCTTCTCCTCCCCAAGTCGTGTCCGACTCTTTGCGACCCTGTGGACTATAGCCTACCAGGCTCCTCCATCCATGGGATTCTCCAGGCAAGAATACTGGAGTGGGTTGCCATTTCCTTCTCCAGGGGATCTTCCCGACCCAGGGATCGAACCCGGGTCTCCCGCATTGCAGGCAGACGGTTTAACCTCTGAGCCACCAGGGAAGCCCCCTTCTTCTCCCACCTTCAGTCTTTCCCAGCATCATATTCTTTTCCAAGGAGTCAGTTCTTCACATCAAGTGGCCAAAGTATTGGAGCTTCAGCTTCAGCATCAGTCTTTCCAATGAATATTCAGGATTGCTATCCTTTATGATTGACTGGTTGGATCTCCTTGCTGTCCAAGGGATTCAAGAGTCTTCTCCAATACCACAGTTCAAAAGCATCAATTCTTTGGCCCTCAGCCTTTTTTTATAATCCAACTCTCACATCCATCATGTGACACGACTACTGGAAAATCCATAGCTTTGACTATATGGACCTTTGTTGGCAAAGTAATGTTTCTGCTTTTTTTTGGCGGGGGTGGGGGTTTCTTATTTAAATTTATTTTTAAATTGAAGGATAATTGCTTTACAGACTTTTGTTGTTCTCTGTCAAATTTCAACATGAAACAGCCATAGATATACATATAAGCCCTCCATTTGGGGCCTCCCTCCCGTCTCCCTCCCCACCCCACCCCTCTAGGTTTTTACAGAGCCCCTGTTTGAGTTTCCTGAGACATACAGCAAATTCCTGTTGGCTATATATTTTATATACGTTAATATATATGCTGCCTAGGTTGGTCATAGCTTCTCTTCCAAGGAGCAAGTGTTGTCTTTTAATTTCATGGCTGCAGTCAACATCTGCAGTGATTTTGGAGCCAAGAAAAGAAAGTCTGTCACTGTTTCCATTGTTTCCCCATCCATTTGCCATGAAGGGATGGGACCAGATGACATGATTTTAGGTTTTTGAATGTTGACTTTTAAGTGAGCTTTTTCACACTCCACTTTCACTTTCGTCAAGAGGCTCTTTAGTTCCTCTTGGCTTTTTGCCATAAGGGTAGTGTCATCTGCATATCTGAGGTTATTGATATTTCTCCTGGAAATCTTGATTCCAGCTTGTGCTTCATCCAGCCTAGCATTTTGCATGATGTACTCTGCATATAAGTTAAATAAGCAGGGTGACAATATACAGCCTTGACGTACTCCTTTTCCAATTTGGAACCAGTCCATTGTTCCATGTCTGGTTCTAACTGCTGCTTCTTGACCTGCATACAGATTTCTCAGGAGGCAGGTAAGGTGGCCTGGTATTCCCATCTCTTGAAGAATTTTCTACAGTTTGTTGTGATCCACACAGTCAAAGGCTTTAATGTAGTCAATGAAGCACAAGTAGATGGCTTTTCTGGAATTCTCTTGCTTTTTCTATGATCCATGGATGTTGGAAATTTGATCTCTGGTTCCTCTGCCTTCTCTAAATCCAGCTTGAACATGTGGAAGTTTTCAGTTCATATAATGTTGAAGCCTGGCTTGGAGAATTTTGAGCATTACTTTGCTAGCATGTAAGATGAGTGCAATTGTTCGGTAGTTTGAATATTCTTTGGCATTGCCTTTCTTTGGGATTGGAATGAAGACTGACCCTTTCTAGTCCTGTGGTCACTGCTGAGTTTTCCAAATTTGCTGGCATATTGAGTGTAGCACTTTCACAGCATCATCTTTTAGGATTTGAAATAGCTCAGCTGGAATTCCATCACCTCCACTGTGTTTGTTCATAGTGATGCTTCCTAAGACCCACTTGACTTCATGTTCCAGGATGTCTGGCTCTAGGTGATTGATCACACCGTCATTGTTATCTGAGTCATTAAGATCTTTTTTGTATAGTTCTTCTGTGTATTCTTGCCACCTCTTCTTAATCTCTTCTGCTTCTGTTAGGCCCATACCGTTTCTGTCCTTTATTGAGCCCATCTTTGCCTGAAATGTTCCCTTGGTATCTCTCATTTTCTTGAAGAGATGTGTAGTCTTTATGATTCTATTGTTTTTCACCTGTTTCTCTGTATTGCTGTGTTTGGAAGGCTTTCTTGTCTCTCCTTGCTATCCTTTGGAACTCTGCATTCAGTTGGGTATATCTTTTCTCCTTTGGCTTTCACTTCTCTTCTCTTCTCAGCTATTTGTAAGGCCTCCTCAGACAGCCATTGTGCCTTTTTGCATTTCTTTTTCTTAGGGATGGTTTTGATCACCACCTCCCGTATAATGTTACAAACCTCCGTCCAATAGTTCTTCAGGCACTTTGTCTATCAGATCTAATCCCTTGAATCTTTGTCACTTCCACTGTATAATCATAAGTGATTTGATTTAGGTTATCCCTGAATGGTCTAGTGGTTTTCCCTACTTTCTTCAATTTAAGTCTGAATTTGGCAATAAGGAGTTCATGATCTGAGCCACAGTCAGCTCCCGGTCTTACTTTTGCTGACTATGTAGAGCTTCTCCATCTTTGGCTGCAAAGAATAAAATCGATCTGATTTTGGTATTGACCATCTGGTGATGTCCGTGTATACAGTAGTCTCTTGTGTTGTTGGAAGAGGGCATTTGCTATGACCAGTGAGTTCTGTTAGCAAAACTGTGTTAGCCTTTGCGCTGCTTCGTTTTTTCCATCATGGCCAAACTTGCCTGTTACTGCAGGTATCCCTTGACTTCCTACTTTTGCATTCCAGTCCTCAGTAATGTCCAGCTCTTTTCAACCCCATTGACCATAGCCTGCCAGGCTTCTCTGTCCATGGAATTCTCCAGGCAAGAATACCAGAGTGGGTAGCCATTTCTTTCTCCAGGGGATCTTCCCAACCCAGGGAATCAAGCCCAGGTCTCCTGCATTGAAGGCAGATTCTTTACAGACTGAGCCACACCATCACTATTAGCAAGGTTGTTATAATTGCTTATTTGACCTTTACCTCATGGTTTTCAATTTATTTGTGTATACTTTATAATATACATAATTGCCCAATCTACATTTAAAAATATATATGTATTTTTATGTGTGTATGTATTTGTTGCTCTTTGCCACCCCACAGACTGTAGTCTCCCAGGCTCCTCTGTCCATGGGATTTCCCAGGCAAGAATAGTGGAGTGGGTTGCCATATCCTTCTTTGGGATATCTTCCCCACCCAGGGATCAAACCTAGGTCTCCTGCATTGTAACAGATTCTTTACCATCTGAGCCACCAGGGAAGCCCAGGAATTGAATGCTGAAACTTTTCTCCTGACAAGGTTGTACATTTTAAAAAGTTTGGTTGTCTCTGATCTAGAGTCACATCTTCTCTAGAACATTAATGTTCCATGATATGGTGTTACATGTTTTGGGGTCAAAGGGTTCAAGGTTACCATAGTCATAGAAGTTTGGGAAATGTTCACAAGGGCTCTGTATTTATAAATGTCAGTGCACATTAGCATAGAGGCTCTAAGAAATTTTCTCAAACTCATTTTAGTAAAGAGCCTGTTTTCTCCCACCTCTAATGGTTGTAAAGCCACTTATGTTTTCTAGTTGGTACCCTAGAAAATACCATTATAGAAGATCTGCATATTTACTGTGAGAAAAATCTGTGTAGTATAAAAATATCAATCCAAAGACATGAGAAGAACATCTTAGTATAATTAGACAGATTGGGGTTTGAATTTTGGCTCTGACACTTATAACCATTGAATATCACTTAAATTCTTGGAACATCTGCTTCCCTATTTGTAAAGAAGAGCCAGTTATACCTAGCCTATTGATTAGTTTCACTGGACCTGCTTTACAAATAAAGAATTAAATGAGATAATACATGTAAATGATCTAGTACAGTACCTGGAACCTACTAAACACTCAGTAGAGGGGTCTCAGTTTCGTTACCATTATACTATGTGATTTCTTTTATGACAGAAATCTAGATTTTAAAAATACCTTTGCTTCCAAACCAAAACAACCAAACAAAGACTCTCAGATAGTTGATAATATCCTGTAACAAACATTATTAGTATTAATATACAAAAGGGGTAAATATGGACAAGTGAAATACATAGACCAACCTAATAGTTAATATTTTAAACTTTTCCCAATTACAACTTCTAGCATGTTTATGAAAGAAATTAATTTGATTCATTTTCTGTGCTTCCCAAGTACTAAAGACAAATCTCTTTTCTACACACCTATCAGCACAGACAAGTTAGGACGAGTCGTCAGCAATGGTGCTGAAGGGTGACTGGGACATGTGGATCAGTTCTCCTATAATCTCCATCAGCTGCCAGCCCCAAGCCCTTGTCCCCACCCCAGAGGTTTATAACATAAGAAAAGAGTGTCTACTTTGTAGCCATAGTCCATGTCTGACCAGATTGGTGCCACTAAGGTCCTCCCAGGAAAAATTCTAGAGCTGACACTGCTTGCAGTTTTAGATTATCTTACCAGGTTTTGTACCATACACATTCTTTCGCTTCTCAGTTCAGCTACTAATCCATATATATCCACAAAATCATGATCATTTATATGTTGTGTTAAGTGGTCCAGAGCAATAAAAACTCCAGTTCTTCCAACTCCAGCACTGTAGGAAGAGTGAAATTACATGCAAATTATTCAGCAAAAAGGTTGTTCATGTGGATGGTGATGAAGAAGATAAACTATGGTAGCAATAAATTACATATAGTTTCTTTCTGATTTGGAAGTGGATTTTCTTTGGAGTTTCTTTGCACTTATATTGTTCCCAAGACTGTTGAGAAGGAGCAAGGTGATTATCTTTAACACGCTATCAAAAATTGGAGTTTTTTTAAACCAATTGACACCCATGGTGGAGTCAAGTCAATGTATGGCAAAACCAATACAATGTTGTCAAGTAAAATAAATAAATAAATAAATTAAAAATAAATAAATAAATAAACCAGTTGAACTTTTCCTCTTCTTTCATAATGTTTTAAGAGGTGTAGTTGGAGAAGTACAGGAAATATTTTTAAAAATCACTGAAAAGTCTTAACACCAGAAACTTTGAATATATTTTTGGTTACCAGTAGGGATGCTAAACATGGAAAATGTCAACTGTTTAGCCCAGATAGCACTTCTTCTACATCGTATTGATAAATAGACTCTCGTGTGTTCTTTTTACTTTCCCTAGAATTTCCTTTTCCTTCCATAGATAATGACATTGGAAAGCTATTTCCTTTTAAGAATTTAGTTTAATACTGAAGGTCAGTATGTGCTCCATATAAACTGTTAATTGATAAACCTGACAAGATTTATTCAGAAATTCCAATTAGAAAGACAAGACTCCTATGTACTTAAATGGTTAATATAGGAAGAAAATCTGAAAAAAAGGCATTTGAAAGGTCACCTCGTCTTACAAATGTCACTTTGAAAAGTACAGAACAATACAGAAACGACTTCTGAAGGTAAAGAATAGTTGAATGTTGACAGTGCCTATGAGTCAACCTAAGAAATAGCATTACAACATAACTCTGAACATGATAACATATATTATGCCCCAGCAGAGTAATTTAGTCGTTACATTGTTAGTATACTTAGAGTGTCAGACACTGCCCTAGGCATCTGGGGTGCAGGAGTGAACCACACAAAGTCTCCAATACTTACAGAGCTTAGATTCTAGAGGAGGAAGGATGAGAGTCCACACAAAAAAGAAACATGCGTAACGTATGCCCAGTGGTGATAAGTGCTATGTGTGTGTGCGCTCAGTCATGTCCGACTTTGCAGCTCTGTGGCCTGTAGCCTGTCAGGCTCCTCTGGCCATGAAACTTTCCAAGCAAGAATACTGGGATGGGCTGCTGCTGCTGCTGCTAAGTCACGTCAGTCGTGTCCAAGTCTGTGTGACCCCATAGACGGCAGCCCAACAGGCTCCTCTGTCCCTGGGACTCTCCAGGCAAGAGCTGGAGTGGGTTGCCATTTCCTTCTCCAATGCGTGAAAGTGAAGTCGCTCAGTCGTGTCCGACTCTTAGCAACCCCATGGACTGTAGCCTACCAGGCTCCTCCATCCATGGGACTCTCCAGGCAAGAATACTGGAGTGGGTTGCCGTTGCCTACTCTGACTGGAATGGGTTGCCATTGCATAATCCAGGGGATATTCCCAACCCAGGGATCGAACCTGCATCTCTTGCATCTCCTGCATTGGCAGGCAGATTCTTAACCACTTGCATCACCTGGGATGCCCAATAAGTGCTATGGTGAAAGAGAAAAATAAAGGAGATAAAAGGTGATAGGGTAGGACAGGGTCATCAGAGACAGATTCTCTGACACTGAAATTTGAGTAGGGTTAGAAGTGCACCATGTTGGTACACGGGAGAGGAGGATACGGCCAGAAGGTGAGGGAAGAGAACAGATTTGACTGGGAGGGTGTTCTGCATGTTCAAAGAAAAGCAAGGAGACTGGAGGGGGGGGGGCGCGGCACGCGCGAGTGTGTGGAGAGGTGATGGGGGGCATGGATCAGAGTGTTTGCTATTGGATTGGATGTAGAATGTGAGAGGAAGTGGAGAGTCAAGGATGAGTCTAGGGTTTCTGGGCAGAGCAGGATGGACTGCTGTTGACCAAGATGGGATGAGAAGGAGTGAGTTTGGAGATGGGCCCAAGCATTCTATTTTGGACACATTACATTTTCAGAATATTGTGGTCATTTTATTAATAGGTTGTCATGTTGAACTGGAAGCTAAATGTATAGGTCAAAAGCTAAAGTGAGAAGTTGGGGTTGGCTGTGATCATTTAGGAGAAAGTTTTAAAATGATACTTAAAGATTATTAATGTAAGCATACTTTTTTCTGCTTTTTTATCTAAGTCACAAAGGATGAGGCTACTCTTTTTGAGTCTAGAAGAGAGAAGGTACTTTACTTTTCTAGTGAATTTTTAAATCCATGATTATAATCCAGTGGCAGTGTATGTGTAAAATAGGGAGACATTGCAGGCAGCTTATTATCCACTTTAATCATCAATAATGCCAGTTGAAAATCAAACACTGACTTTAAAAGCAAAATGTACCAGTCTGTTAAAATTTTTGTGTGTATGGAGAGTATATGCAGTTGGGAGGGTAAGAATGAGGTTTTTACTTTTAATTTTATATGTTTTTAAATGTGAAAAAGATATCTCATAATGAGGACACTTGTATGTATTACTCTTACAATTTAAAAAATCTAAAATATTCCTGGAAAATGTAGATGTATTTAAATTATGTGTTGAGTTTCTTCATCTAAATAAAAATTTAAAAACTGGATGGATTAATATTTTATTAAATATTAACTACATTAATTATAATATATACATATCCCCATTAGAATAATTATCCATCAATTGATTTTGGAGTTATTATAATTAATAATTACTTTGTTAATGTGGTTAAAAATCATTACTTAAATGTTTATTGTAACAAAAGATACATGACAAAATTTACCATTTTAACTGTATTTAAATGCACAGTTTAGTGGGATTAAGCACATTCACAGTCTTATGCAACTATCACCAATATCTGTTTCTAGACTATTTCCATAATCCCAAAAAGAATCTCTATACCCATTAAACAGTAACTCTCCATTTCTCTTAAGTCCCTGGAAACCACAATTCCACTTTATGTCTCTATGTTTTTACCCCCTTTTTAGGTACCTCATTTAAGTAGAATCATTAAACAGGATTATCACCCACTTTTTCTCTAATTTACAAACTACAACTGTTGAAGAGACTCATGCTGAGATTAATTTAGATGCAACGTGTTAGAAAGCATAAATTATATCAGTATGTCCAGAACTCTGAATTCTAAACAGTTGTGAGCTTTATTTTTGAGGGGGAGTATTGGTGTTTCAGTGGTATAAAATACCAATGAAAATAAAAGTGAAAACCTTTATTTATTCTATTTATCATGTTTAAAGAGCTAGGTCGAAGAAAGATATTTGAATAGTTTGCAAAAATTTAGAATCATGCTTGGGTTGGTCACTTAATTTGATCTTTATTTTAAAGTTCATTTTCTTTAAATCTTTGTAACTCAAATCTCGGAAGTTGTTTTAACAAAAAAGTTTAAGTTAATATAGTAGACTAATCTCAATTGAAATAATGAAGGATCAAGAGTTTATTCATAAAACTCAAAAGATTCTACACACCCACACTCATTTACATCAGTAGTGGGCTACAATTTTTTATACATTTTAAGGATTTTGAGAGGTATAATCCAGTAAAGATTTCATAAAAATTCTTGTATGAGGATATATATATTTTGTCTTCCTTTTAGCCACAGTCATTACTCATTTTATCTCTGCCATCTAACCTTTTATAAAACTACATCTTGATTTGTTATAGCCAGTAAAATATCTGAAAACTAAAAGCTTTTATCTCTGTCGTCTAACCTTTTATAAAACTACATCTTGATTTGTTACAACCAGTAAAATAACTGAAAACTAAAAGCTGGATTGAATCTACATTAATATTCTACTAGAAAATCAATAGTGTCATGATAACATAAAGGTCACATTGAGTTTAAATCCTGTTTCGAGTATTTCACAAAAGGTTCTGAAAACCTTTCTTACCTGCAGTGGACAATCATGGGTGTGGTATCATGTGCCCTGCTTGCTCGAACCAGCTTCACGAAGTGAAGTAGAGGGGCGCTGTTCTCAGGAACCCCATGCTCAGGCCAAGCAGTAAAGTTGCACTGTCGAATGGTCATGCAATCCCCATGCTAGACAGAATGACGTATTAAAGACACATGATAAAGTTACTTAAGCATCACAGTGAAGTCTGAATGTAGCTGACTCCCCAGGTTTTCAAGGTGATCTTTTAAAATGACAGTTTACAAAACAAAGAAACTGTGGTCTCTTGATTTCCTATAAGAGAAGTCTTCTGCTGCTGCTGCACTACAGAAAATTGCCTTTCAGTATGAATGCAAACAATGAGCATGATTGTTGCACATCTTGCAAACAGATGATTATGTAGGGTATTTACATTCAACATAGTGTAACATTTTGTAACACCAGAATAGTGGGTTTTGAACAGTTTTGACCTAACAACTTAAATAAACATGCTCACAAATTATTCAAAACACTAGTATTGAGTATCTGATAATGTCAGAAAGTATAAAGATCCTTATATCATTTTCTGTGTGTATAGATATTTATATAATAAAGGCGGGATCTCTATGTTATTGATTCTGTATTAGTTCTGGATTAAATAGAAAATCCAACGATTAAGATATAGATAGAGACCTGTGATTTCAGAAATTCCTGTTTTAAATAAAATTTTACAGTTTCTTCATAAAATAAGATAAACCTAGTGATCCAGTTGTTTCCTCCTGTTTCCTTCCTTGTTTACCTAAGAATTTGATATTAACTAGTTAATGTAAACTTCAAGTAATTTGGAATTAAACATCATGACATAGATATTGAAGGCAAATGCCGACTCAAAACTTCTATTTTGAAGATAATAGAAAAGCATTACTGAATATACAGAAATATGTCTAGAAATTAATTTTACTTTAGACATTTAGAGCATTCATATTTTTTATTATGTTTGACTTCCCCCTTCCTTTTTTTTTTTTTTTACCCTTTCAATTTTCAGATCTCTGATGGTCCAGTCTATTTGAACATCCTCCATTAGTTTTGTAATCACTATATCTCCAAAGACAGTAACTGGTTTGTTGTCCTCTGGCCAATATTGGTGACATCTGATCTGTAGTCAAGAGAAAATTCACCAGTTATAAGAACCATTTTATATATATATATATATATATAAATATATATAAAAATATTTATATATATAGTTCAAAGTTATTCCTACTAAGGTATAACTGCCTTATACATGCCCAAGTCATTGATATGTCAGAGTATTAGCTAAAATTGTCACACATGTGCTAAGTCACTTCAGTCGTGTCTGACTTTGCAGCCCTATGGACTGTAGCCCACCAGGCTCCTCTGTCCAAGGGATTCTCCAGGCGAGAATACTGGAGTGGGTTGCCATGCCCTCCTCCAGGGGATCTTCCTGATCCAGGGATTGGACTCCTGCATCTCCTGCTTTAGGAGGCATGTTCTTTACCACTAGCACTACCTGGGAAGCCCAACATCACACATAAATTAACACAAATGTAAAATAAAGGTTTTGTGAAAAGCTTTTCAAATAACTTACCCGCCCTTTTTCAAAACACTGTGTTAGCATTACTAATGTTTTTGCTCTGGTTTCCCACACCATTCTCCAAAAGTCCCCAACTGTTCCTGGTAATGGACCTTGAGTAGCAATAAATTCATTTGGACATAAGTAGCCCTAGAATGATATAATTGCAACATTGCATCAATATTTACATGTATACATAATACTTTTTAGTTTTTGAGACATATGAAAACATACTAGTTGTAAGATAACCTAATATTCTAAAATACTGTATATTTTTGAATGCTGAAAGGTACTCAAATTTCCAACATTAATTTTAACCTCATAATGTAATATACAACTAGCTGTTCTTAAAGTTTATTTCTAACTTTGAATAAAAGAGTAAGGATGAATAATAATAATACCACTTTGTGGCAGACAATATGTTAAACATCTTTCAATTAATCTATTTCTTATAAAAACCTTATGAATTAGTACTGTTATTATCCTCATTTTACAGATGAAGATGGAAGCTAAGAAATGTGAATCTGCTCAAGGTCTCACAGTAAGATAGTCTGGATCCAGAGCCAGCTGTCTTACCCACTCCACTAGCTATTGTTATAAATTTAAAGAATGTGCAGATGTTTTCATATATCCCTGCAAGAAATTATCTACATAAATGATGGCATTAGTAATTATTCTCCAGAGCTTAAAACCAAGAGTAATGTGGAGATGATAAGAAGATTCACTTAACTATTGAAGGACCTGAGATTTGTCTCAACCCTGTTACGACAGCTCTTGTACGTTTTATCAAGTTGTTCTAAACTTGGTCTATTCACCTGGAATGTAAGCATGCCATGTGAGTAGCATCTATGGATTTTTCTTAAAGTTTACGTATAAATTTTTAAAAAGGAATGGAATTACATCTATTTCAAACATCAAAATATTTTGAGGAATGAGGTTTAAGGGTGAATTTTATTTTTAAATTGAATTGTCTCAGTAGCCAGAGAATAGAGTATTACACAGAATAGTATACATCTTAAAGTTCAAGTGGTCCTAAAACCTAATCCAACCAGTTTATTTTACTTTGAAGAATGGTGAGCCACTTTAGGTGATTTTCCCCAAATCACAGTGCTAGTCAATGACGGTTTCTGGAACAAAACCTTCAGTCTCTTAAAAACAAACAAAAATTATGTGCTGAAGCATTTCTGTTTCCAGTCTCAGTTGAAATACTTGAGTATGTAATTAATTCTATTGTAAAGGTTTTTTTTTTTTTTTTTTAGGTTAAATAGTACTATACAATCAATGTAGGATGTTAGGAAATTTCAGAAATATATATTAAAAGATGTGGAGTTCATCTGTAATCTCACTATCCAGAATGAAGACCATTAATATTTTAATTTCTTTACAGCCTTTAAAATGCACATTCCTCCATTCAAATAATATTTATGAGTGCTTACTGTGTGCCAGGCACTATTCTAGGAACTGAGGATTCATCATTGACTAAAATTCCTACCCTGATTTGTCTTGTATTCTAGTTAAGGGAAAGAGACATTAAATCTGTTAACAGGTCTATTAAATGAGCAATTTACATAGCTTTTTTAAAGTGACAAATGGTATGAGAGAGAATTTCAGAAAACAGGGTGTTCAGAAAAGGCTCATTGGTGAAATCTGAGGAAAGACTTGAAGCAGAAAGAGGTAAGCCCTTCAAGATTTGGAGAAAAAGTGTTCCAGGTCGAAAGTCAAGTGTAACAGCATTAAAGGAGAGATGTGTCTGGAGTTGTAGGAACTGCAAGTGGGGACAGTGATAGAAGGTGACATTGGAGAGAACGAGAGAGGGAGGGCAGCAGTGCTTTAGGCCCTGGAGCAGGTAATTAGAAGAGTTTGGTTTTTGCTCTGGATGATATAGAAAGCCATTGAAAGATTCTGAACATACATAGAGTGTGTTTAATAGTTTCACTCTAGTTACTATACAATAAGCTGATAGTGGTATAAAAAGGGAAAGGAAGGAGAGTAGTTAGAATATTCCAGCAATCCAACCCAGGAATGCAGTCTGGGTGATAGGAATGGGCATTGTGGTAAGTAATAAAATCTGGTGTATTCTGAAGACAGAGCCAAGAGAATTTGCTTATGGATTGGGTACTGGGTATAAGAAAGATAGGAGTCAGTAACAATTCCAAATAAAGATGGGGGAAAAAAATCTTCAGTATGAGCATACTTTAAAAAATTTGTTTAATTGAAGTATAGTTGATTTATGATGTGTTTCTGGTGTAAAGCAAAGTGATTCAGTTATACATATATAATACATATTCTTTTTCCTAGTCTTTTCTGTTACAGTTTATTGCAGTTTATGGAAAATCCCTCCCTGTGCTTATGCAGTAGAGTTTGTTATTTGTTAATATAGTACATTGTATCTGCCAGTCTCAAAGCTCTAATTTATCCCTCCCCACCCACTTTCCCCTTGCCACTAAGTCACTTCAGTCGTGTCCAACTCTATGTGACCCCATAGACGGCAGCCCACCGGGCTCCACCGTCCCTGGGATTCTCCAGGCAAGAACAATGGAGTGAGTTGCCATTTCCTTCTCCATAGGTAACCATAAATTTGTTTTCTATGTCTGTGGGTCTATTTCTGTTTGGTAAATAAGTTCACTTGCATATATTTTAGGTTACACATGTAAGTAATATCACATGGTACTTCTCTTTCCGTTTCTGACAAATTTTACTTAGTGTGACAATCTCTAGGCCCATCCATGTAGCTGCAGATATCATTATTTCATTCTTTTTTACGGCCAACATTCTGTGTGGACTTATATTCACACACATATATACCATCTATGTGATATATAAATACACACTCATCACATCTCCTTTATCTATTCCTCTATCAGTGGACAGATTGGTTGCTTCCATGTCTTGGCTATTGTCAATAGTGCTGCTATGAACACTGGGGTGCATTTATCCTTTCAAATTCGAGTTTTCTCCAGATACATGCTCAGGAGTGGGATTTCTGGATCATATGGTAACTCTAATTTTAGTGTCTTAAGGAGGCTCCATACTGTTTTCCACACTGGCTGTACTAATTTACATTTCCACCAACAGTGTAGGTAGGTAGGTTCCCTTTTCCCCACACCTAGCATAAGCAGGTTTAAAAGGAAAATCAAGAATTCACAATGGACATATTAAACTTGAAATCCCATTTGGATATTCAAGTGGGAATGTCATCAAGGCAATTGGGTATATGAGTTTGGAGTTCACAAAGAAGTCCAAACTAGAGACATAATTTTAAAGTAGTCAGCAAATAGATCTTACTTAAAATCACAAGAATGGTTGAGATCATCAAGGAAATGAGTTTGAAAAGAAGCAGCAAATTGAAGGAATGGGCTCTAGATAATTTCAGTGTTTGGTAGTCAAGGAGGTAAGAGAGAACCAAAGAGGCTGAGATGAAAGAGTCAAAGGCATAGATGGAAAATCAAGAGAATGTTGTCCTAGAAGCCAAATGAAGAAAGTGTCTTAAGGGTGAAGACAATTAAGGGTAATTTATCAATTTATAAAATATTTCTCCTAGTCATCTGCATTTCCCTGTTTCAGGGATCAACATCCTTTGGTACTATAATCTTCTATCAGCGTAGACCAAATCTGATGTTTCTGATATGATTATGGCTCATTTGCATCATAGCCTTTAATCTTCAGTCTAACTATGGTAAAAGCTATCCTCAAACTGAAGTAATTTCAGGCATCTTAGGTTGACAGGGGAGGTAATTTGGGTTAGCGGGTCGGAGTCTTCCTCTTGTCCCATTACATAATATTCTTGTTCGCTCTCTTGAAAACATTTCTAAACTTACTTGTACAACTATTGGCTATTTACAAGGATGCAGTATGTATTTTCCTCTCTACCTCTCTCCCACAGTCCATCCTTAATCAAAAATTTCCAGCTTCTCGTTGAGTCCTAGCTTTAGGAGTATAATTCCCAAGAACAGCCAAGGCCCGAGAGGTAAACATACAGTAATCTAATTACAGATCCTCGCCTGGTGTTTCCTCGCCTCAAAGCACATACTTCAGACCACCTACTAGTATTCCCTTTTCCCTTCTTCAGATTTCACTTTTCCCCCTCATCTAAACACTACCTATTTTGCTTTCTTCTCTCGCTCTATAGTTCTCCTCCATTTTCCTTTAGCATCCAAAGAAATAGGAATCTAGAGTCCATTTGTAGATGGCCTCTATTTTTGGCTCCCGGATCAAGTGTTCATGAACTTTCACACAGAGGTGCCATGGAGGAAAACTGGGGAGTGGGGAGAAACTGAGGTGTTCTTCATTCTGAGAAGTCTTTACTGTTTGTGAAGTGAAGACGGCCTAAACTTGGGGATGGAAAAGTGAGAGGCCACTACAGTCCTATGAGTTTATATCCGTCTTCTCCTGACATCCCAGACAAAGGAGATTGCCCTGAAAGTAAAAGCAATAAATATACTGCCCACTTTGATACTGAAACTTGGCTTAATGTCCAGTGCTTTCCATCTGCACCTGCTTACTATGCAGCTCCGTAAGGATGATACATATCATTACATCTGGGTCATAGCGACTTTGTTGTAAGGTTTATTATATTGCAACATCACTTGACCACAGAAGAAAGTTTATATTCTATATATATTCAGACTTGGTTTATTGTTCATTCTGCATTATCTTCTTCTTATGATTGTCTCCTGAAAACTTATAATGTTTAGAGGGAACACTGGGAGTTCATTAATATTCCTTTGTTTATGTAATCTGTGTGGTTCAGTTATACCTCCTAAAACTGTCTGGTTGCCTTCCTAATCATGTTCATATCCTATACTGTCATCCCATAGCTAGTTGAACCTTTTAGGCTATGAGGTATTCATTTGTGTCTACTTAATTGGTAGATAAGACTCAGTGTATAATTGTCATTTTGGAGTAATTACTAACCAAAGTAAAATTTTGAATGAATGAATTCTTTTCCCTCTTAACAGAGGCTTGTGGGGAGGGGGACACAGGACAGGTTATGTTTGATGTTGGGGAAAGGATGGAGCAATACATAAGCAGAGCCCCAGTGGGACCAAATGAAATGGCAGGCCTACGCGAGAAGATGATGGATAAGAAAAAAAAATTTTTTAAATGGGAGTATGGGCAGTAAAGGAAGGCTTCAGGTATCTGTACAATCATAATGAGAACCACGGTTAGCCTTGCTACCTATTAGATTTGAAGTCCGTGGTGAAGATTTAAGGGTACACATCTTGTTTTTAAAAAACTGTATGTGCTTGATTCGGCAGCACATACATTGTAAGCGAGTACATACACTAAACTTGGAGAGATACAGAGAAGATTAGCATGGGCGCTGCACAGGATTGACAGGCAAATTCATGAAGTGCTCTGTATTTATATTTGATCAAATTATGTATACAGTTCTTTCTAGAAGAGGTGGCTTATTAATAGGGATGAAGATTGCTATATTACAGTTGTAAGAATAGCGTTAGTTATTTTAGGTTTTCTTTTTCATAATATCAAAGATTCAGCCATCAGTGGGGTATTTTAGAATCTCAGGGACATCAGGATGGAGGATCAGTCATCAGTTTTTTTTTTTTTTTTTTCTTTTTAACAATAAAACGTCTTCAGAGTTTTTGCCTCAAGGTCTTGTCCAGGCCTGCCGTCTCATTTGGTCCCACTGGGGCTCTGCTTATGTACTGTTCCATCCTTTCCTTTCCCACCTAGAGAAGAGTTCATCTTCTTAATTCAAACTAGTTAAATATTATGGGTGAGACAAGTCACTGACTTGCCTATTACCTTTTAGAAAAGTTGGCATTTTGTTAAAATACTGTACTTATTATTAATCTGAATTTGCATTGACTATGTTTAGTGTATTTATACATGGTGAACGCAGTTTCTGAAATTAAGCTTTTTCCTTGCAGTTTTCTAAAAACAAACCCCGACTGTATACTGGAGTAGCTCAGAGAGAGAATCATCTGCCTTAGGGAGGAAGTAGGCGAGTCAGTGCCAAGAGAGGCTGATCTCTAATTATCAGTCATTTTTCAGAAAGATTTTTTAAGTGACTAGATTAAATAATCACAGGAGCAATTCCTCCCCTGAGATTTCATGGCTGTGTCAACCCAAGTGGAGGTCTTGGGTGCGTATAAGGTTTCTGTGTACCTAAGATAGTGGTGAGCACTGAGCGATCAAGAGTCATGGAGAAAGGCCTCCTTGGAAAACTCTGGTTATGTTCCATTTTCGATCCTGTGTGGCAAGAATTTATTGTCTGTGATGTGCGGCATAGTATATTAAGCCTATCACAGGTCACCCCACATTGGATCACTTAAGATATGTTTATTGAGTGGCTGCAAAAGAGTACACGTTCTCTAAGTAGCGGAGGGTGGAAAGAACATGGCATCACGGTTCCCTTGAAGGACTGAAAATCTGGAAGGGAAGACGAGCACAGTGGGTTTTCATATTATATGGACATGACTATCCATTTGACTAATTTTCTTTGAAAAATTGGCTGACCTCATTGTATACAGAGGATCTTCTGACATACACCAGAAATAGTGGAAAGTCCAAGGGATATGTAGTTTGAAGTTGTACATCTGCTGCTTATTAGTGAAATGATTGTTGGGTAAATTGCAATCTCTATTTGGAGCTTCCACTTCCTCATGTATAAAACATGGTGTACCTAATGTTGTAAGGAACTGGTACATTAAATCTAGAGAGGTTGCAATGAATTTCTTGTTTTCAATAGCTGGAAGAGTAACATTGTATTTATGTTTTATTAAAAAAATATAAAATAGCAACTTACAGAAACATAGCTGGCATTAATATAATCTGATCCTGGAATACTAGCATCAGCTATCAGCTTCACTCTGTTATTGTTATCTAGAAGGAAAGATAAGATATTAATACTAATTTACTATTTAAATTACCATACTTTTTTCTATAAAATACAAAGAAGTTGGTGATATAACATTCGAGAATTACAGATGGCTATAAAATTTTAAAGTAGAAGTTCCCTCTCATCCATATTTCCATGACCTAAAGACAATGACTGTTAATATGTTCTCATATTTATTTCCAGGATTTTCTATACATAGTCATATAAAATTAACCACAAATGGGGTGCTAGTCCCTCTATTCTGCAAAAGAAAATTATTTAGCCATATCTTTCCATATTCGTGCAAATAACAATATCTATTGGGTTGGCCATAAAGTTTGCTCAAATTTTTCCATAACATGTTATGGAAAAGCCTGAACAAATACCTTTACCAACCTAATAGTTCATTATTGTAAAAGGCCATATGGTATTTCATTGTATGAATATAACATACTTATTTAGCTCTTCAGGATGATTGAAAATCATATCATTTTGTTATTATAAAATGCTGAATAAATAACTGAAATTTTGCATTTATGGTGGAGTCTATTTGTAGAATGCATTACCAGCAGTAAAATTCCCAAATCATATCGTGCTTCTCAAATTTTGAAAGACTGATGAACTGTTCTCAAATTATATCAGTTCACTCTGAACAAAAGTGTTTGAACAGTTTGAACAATTGTTTCTTCTCACTTTCACTGCCATGAAATACTGTTAAACATTTTAATTTATGACCTTCTGAGAGATACCAGTTGATTTATCTTAGTGTTTATTTTGATTGCCTTAACTATGAGTGAAGTTGAGCTTCTTTGCTTGTGTATTGGCCATTTTAAACATCTTTTCTATAATTGCCTTTTCATATTATACTATTTTTTATTTTAAAAAATATTTTATACTAAAAATGTTACATGTATTGAAAGTTTTTTGGTTTGTCATTTGTCTTTGACTCACTCAATTTATCTGTTAGCTATCTTGCCATACATAAAATTTATATATATTGTAATCAAAGTTCTCATTTTTCACTGTGGCTTTCTGCGTGATACATACAAAAGTCTTTGTCACACCAATATTCTTATCTTCACAGATTCATTCATAGTGTCTTCCAGAGCTTTAATAGGTTTTATTGCTTTTGTTTTAAATATTTTGATTTTTGATCTATTGGGCTTTTTTTATTTGGAGACAGAATGAGGGAAAATCTATGTTTTGTTGTTTGTTGCCATTTAGAACAATAAATAGTGCATCCTTACCCGCTTATTCAAAATACCACTTTATCATACACTAGTTTTCTCTGTGTTTAGGTCTATTTCTGGAGCTCTTTCTTTAAATTGGATGCCTATTCTTTCTTTCACACCAAACTTTGAATTACTGTTATTTCAGACTGTTTTACAGTCTAGCAAAATTAGATAACCCTTTACCCATTATTCTTCTTCAAAGAAAAGCATCAAAAATTATTTTTCCCTGAGAATTTTTGCCAAATTGGTATTATAGTTGAAATGTCCAGTGCTAATTTTCACTGGACAAGGAAATGATACAAAGTCATCTATCACTAAATTCTTTTGAAGTTTTAAAACGAATCTTCCTGGGAAGGCACTGAGTAGGGAGCAAAAATGGGTAAGTGGGTTTGAGTGGGAGCTCCAGATGCTGTCTATCTGCCATTTATGGCCTGGGGTGGATTGTTTCACTTCTCTGCTTGTTACCTCAGCTATAACATACAGGTATAATATTTATTTTGTAGAATCCTCTGAGGAAAACATATGAAAGCTTACAAAACGTATAGCTCTGTATGGAACACAGAACATTCTCAAGTTCTTAAAATTAAGCACATGTTCTATGTTAAATGACTTTGCTGTATCATTAAGTATAATGACCCAACCAATGTGTTTGAATCTAACGAAGGGGGATCATTCAAGCAGATTACGTGAACCATTTCTGTCCCAAAGATTTTGAATTTGGCATGACGTGCCAATTTTAATGACGTCGTGGCCAGTCATGTAACTAAGAAAGGGAAGCCAGCAGGTTTCTATTCACTCAATATCTGAGTGAACTATCCGAGTCAACTGAACTGAGTCAACAGCAAGCTAAACTTTTCTTCATGGTGTTGGAACACTTCTCAAGGTCATAGTGTACTGTCAAACAGAGATTTGGAAATCTCTTCTGCACACATTTGCTGCTAATTCTAGTATCTTAAAGCCCTGTAAGCTAATATGTTCTAAAATGCACTGTGATATTTGAAATCCTTCTTTCTACATTACCCAGGGGAAACAATGAATCTCACTTAGCTGGCTCACGCTAAAATTCAGACTCTACTAAAATGAATTCATTCTCTATGGGAGGAAAAAACATTTCTTCAGCTTTATGGCTTCTCTGAAAACACAATAGGAGAATATATTAGTTTAAATATTGCGTCTTCTGTGTATATGTGTGTGATGGTGGGAGAGGCTGGGAGCATGTGGGTCTGTTTGTCCGTATGAGCAGTGTGGGTTTACAGCTTGTCTTCCAACCCAGATTAGGGAAGTTGGTTTGTTATCTCCAGACCATAGACCCTAAGGGCCTGTAACTAAATTTTAGTCACCCAGAAACTTAGAGGCTTTTAAAAATAAGCAATTTACTGATTACTAACAATCGTAAGAACTAATATTGATTGAGAGCTTCCTGTGTTCTATATTGGGCAAAGTGATTTACATGATTATTTTATCTAATCCTCAAAGCTATGCGGTTGACATTACTAACTAATGTCCAATAACTAAAGTAGTTGTTAGGTAAACAGAAATGTAACCCAGGAAGTTTGATTAGAGCCCACATTTTTAGTCATTTTACTATACAGCAGGTAGTATGTACTAGTTGAATTAATAAATTCTTAATAAAATTATTGAAAAGTATAAAATTATGCTTAATAAAATTATTTCTTATAGAACCTCCAGTTCTTTAAGAGGACAGTTAAGGAAAAACTTTACCCCAAAACCCATTAAAGGATATTGGATGTGGCTGTAGTATATTATTTGAAAAATTACTAAGTTTTCTGTACTGAAATGAAGAAAAAACAGAAAACAATTGGATATTATCCATTTGACTGTAGCAAAGGTGGAAAAAAAGTATGCAATGCTCATGATATTCCCAAACATCCTTGATTTACAGTTATTTATTGTCTTACGCATCACTAGTTATTTTTGTCTTAGCCTCAATATTGGGATTGTCTTACTCCTCAGTTCTCCTTATTTTAAGGAAGTTTATTTAGTTATATTCTTCTTATGCTGTAAGTGCAAGCAAGCTAGCACTGTATGACTTTAATGGCCATTATGTGAACCCAGAAATGCACTGAAATCTTAATAACAAAAGATCAAAATGTAACATATAAAAAATCTCACATATCAAATTTTTATATATTTAAAGTCAGGTATGCTTCAATCTTTGGAAATAAGCTAGATATGTTTAATTTACTTATATATAATGATATACAGTGATATACATTACTTCAGCCACATACATTATTATAAATCATAGTAAATATTCCATAGTAACTGTCCTTCAATCAGACTGTAGTATTTATTTTCACAGAATATCATTAAGCATGAAGCAGAGAATCTGAAGGAAATTTAGATATGGATGACTATAAAAACCTGAGACTTTCCATATCTCTTAAACTTAGGATGTATCCCACCCAGGTTAACTCTCTGAAAGGAAAAACAAAAGGACTTATTAAGAAATGTCATGCCAGAGGAATTTAGAGATGTAATACTAACATTCCTTATTTCCTACAAAGATGCCTTATTTGTCAACTTACTCTTAAAGTCATTTACCTATGATTTGTTTTGTTCCGGGAAGGATTTTAGGTGATTAAAGCTATTTGTATTTTCATCCTTTTCTAATTCTTGGGAATTAACAGATTCCATTAGGTTACTGACTTCTAGATCATGTTTCCCTAAATTTGTTTACTTCATGCCTCAGTTATCCTCTAGTTCTAGAATAACACAATATGGCCCTTTTTTGGGTGGGGGGGTGCTATTCATATCCTTATGATTTTACCTTCTGTGATTACATATTTATCAAAGTCTGTGTCTTTCTAGACAGAAGAGTTCAATTTTTATATGTATGGAATTTCCCCCAATACAGTTTTGAAAAGGCATAGAACATAGAAAAATATATATACACTAACTCTAAAATTAGGAATATTTTACAGCTCTAGACTTTGAAACAATATTGACATTTCAGAACTTAACATATCACTTTTTAATTTCATGATGTAAAAATGTATTGAATCAGAATATACTTAGTAGGATAATATGTTGAAAAATACAGCAAACACAGCCATCATTTAGAGAGGATTGCCATGTTTTATCTTTCACATTACTGCTAATTCTTACATCAATAATATGGTTTCTTTTTTCCACGTCAGTATACACATTCATTTTAATGACATTTAAGGACATAATAACAGTGTAGCATATACCATGGTTTCTTACTGATTGAAAAATGTTGACTGTGGTAAAGCACAAGCCTGCCTCCCTTGCAAAAACCAACCCTGGTGATCACACATTACTCTGATCTTCCACAAATATTTTGCAATGCACTTTTTTATATTCCTTTACAAAGCACCATGCTCTTAAGGAAAGTAATGCGCACAGTTACACGTGAACTTTCTCTTTTCATTTGAGAACTAGGTCTATAGGAAGATATTAGAGAGGTTTGTTCCTGGGGTTAAATTACAAAGCTCAGAAAGTACTAGGGCTAGTTTCTTACACCTGCATGAATAGACCTTGTGTGAACAAGCTGAAACTCATGTACATTAACTTTAGTCAATATTAACAAAGCCAAAGAGATACAATTTATAAGTTGCTGCTAATAAAATGCATTATTCTAATTCAATTAATGTGTAATACATATTTAAGAAGAATGCTAAAGTGCATTTTGCACTCATCTGAAAAGCTGTCAGTATCTAAAACCAGAAATAGTATGACACATACATGGTTTTATGTTGGGAAAGCGGTTTTTTGCTCTGTTCCAAGGCAGATCAGCGTCAGTTGAAGAAAGATCCTGAAGAAATTTTGGTAATTCCTGTGGATTGAAGTCATTGCAAAGTTTAGATTTATTTCAGAGGTCAACACGAAGTTCCACTTGGTAAAAGACTATTCTAAGTCCTTTTATTTTTAAAACGAAAACACTTCTCATAACTGCAGAAGCAGGGTCAAGTTAACAGTAAAGAACTTACATGAATTTACGCTGAAAATATCCTGAATAGCACTGGTCCTTTGGGCTCCCGCTTTCTCTGGCATAGTCTCTTTGTCCTCTGTGAAGCTCTGAGGTGTGGCAACCATGCTAGCAAGTCCCTTTCATACTTTACTGATGGTTTCATCAAATAGTCCCTGTGTATTATTTAATATTTCAACATCTACTTAGTAGGGGAAGGGAACTGGTGATTTATTTTTTGTTTTTTCTCCTTGGGCAGTGTGATTTCATGCCTATTAATTGGTACAACATTGGTCAGTTTGAGAAGATGCCAAAGGTCAATTCCTGTTCTCAGTGGGCATTGTTAAGTCCATAGCAGAATGCAGAGGTGGGATTAAGAAATATCAGACACTGAGGGAGTGTCGGAGATCTGCTACTGATATTTTGGTGGAAAATCATGATATCCAATGATCATTTAAAAAAGCTGTGCAAGAAAATAGGTTATTTTATCAAGCTGATGATTTACATTTATGAAATTTATAGTTTTCCATATCAGAAATGTCTCAATTTACCAGATTCCCTTAAAAGTGCTAAAACTGTGGGGTTTGCCATTTTTCAGCATGATTAAAAATTAATTTATTAATTGGATAATTTTCCCTTCTCCCTTATTTTTCCTCTGAGAATTCTGGGCAGTCTTTTGCATGTATGTATGTGTCAGGTAGGAGGGACAAGGTTAAACATCTGAATTCTGGTCTTCTGGCACCAGAGGCTTCAAAAAAATTTTAACCAAATGAGGAATCCTGGAACAGCTTCCTTGTGTCAGGTTTTGGGAGTATCTATCAGCATATTTATATGAGACAAACAGAGGGGAAAAGAAAGGTGAATTGGAATCACCTTCTATTCTGTGTTTACAGAAGTTTCCATTTATAGACTGAAATGACTCTGGCCTTGATAATCAATACTCAGTTACCAGGCCGATTGTTTGGTTAGTAATATTACACTCAGTGGCCTTCTTATCAGGGCACATGGGGCCTCAACCAGCCCTCCTAGATACTTAGCTCTTTTCCTACTGTTTCTGTTTCTTAGTGGATCACAGCTGAGTGAGATGGTTTTGCATCCTTATGCTTTCTCATTCTTCTTTCTCTCTAGAATACCTTTCTCTCTTTCTCTCTCATTGGACTTCTGCTCTGTCCTAAAGTTCATCTGGCCGGTCTCTTTTTAGTAACGTCTTTTCTGATTGCTCTCCAGACAGAGTTGAGCTCACTTCTTCCTGTGTATCTCTATCATGACACTGTATTTGTGATTTCTTAGACATGCCTGCAGTTCTTATCATAAATAGTAACTTTGTTACGGTAGAAATCATCATTATAATAACAAATGCTTATTGTGCCAGCCACGTTACACATCATTCAATCAGTTTAGTATTCACAACTCAGTAAGATAGATACAGATGGAGGACACTGAAGAACAGAGTTTCAGTAATTTGCCCAAGGTCACTTAGCTATAAAATGCTGAATTGACATATATCAATGCCTAGTGCAAGTAAGAGCTTATTGATATTTAAAGTGTAAGTGAATATGACCTGAGTACAAGGTTTATCAAATATATGCATCAAAGATGCATGTTTATTAAAACAGTTTTGCTTTAAAAATTGACACAGCAGCAGAATTAAAAGCAATCTAAAAAAGCCACATCCTTACATATTTATATGTATTTACTTAGTATATACACACAACATATATATATATATATATATAAAACCCAAGTACTTAAAACCATGATCTCCCAAATAGTTAAACTAGAAACCTTCTCAGTATATGTGAAAATGTTATTGCTAATAAAACTTTTCAGATAACTCAGTCATGTATAATGGAACTATATTCGCTATATTCTAATGAAACTACCCTTTGCTTCCTGAAAAATTGAAAGTTCTTGCTGAATAAATGCTAAGAAGAGTTTTATGGTACCAATGATTTTGTTAAGTCCAGATGAATATTTAAGAAGCATAACCAAAAAGCTGTAGGAAATACCATTAATCTTCTCACATTTTTGTTATTATTCCCTGAGAGACTGAAATATTACAATCCTGAATTATCCAAGCCAATTGTTTGAGTCTTTGTTCACACACTAAAATGTTCATGAAAAAACAGATATTTGGTAACATTTAGAAATCTGTTTTTATTTTTCTAATATAAAATAAGTCAGGAAAGGGGCTCACAAATTTTAAGATAGCTTATAGATCTAATACATGTATTATGTTTTTAATGTAATTTTAATTTTGTAGATATATAAAATGCTAAAAGCAATAAAATTAATCTTCTAATTTTCAAATAGTCTTAAAGTGACAAGTTCTTAGCTTCATATATTCTCTTTAATGTGATAGAGCACTTATCCCATGATAACTTAAAAATAAGCCTGTAAAGCACAGGTGTTATTTATCTATTTTTAACAGTTCTAAAAAACATTGTGTTTTTTATAATTTCTGGAAACATCAAATTCTGTTCTCAGGTTCATCTATACCACTAACACAAACTAAGCAGGCAAATATGAAATAAAATTATTTAGTTTCTAAATCTAAAAGTTAGTGAAATATATGGTACCACCCAAACCTTGCACACACACAAAAACCAATGCATCCAGCATTCTAGCATTGCTTCTATATCTGGGTGATGAGCAGAGAGAACAAACGGGGCCAGGTTGCCCTTGCTGGGTGAAGTCTGAGGAACAGCACCTTTTCCCGACACAGTAGGTGAATAATTCTGTTCAGGTTGCACCAGAGGCTGCTAGTGTAATGTTACTATCCAAACAATCAACCTGGTAATTGGGTATTGATTATCACGGCCAGAGTCCTTCATGGCCTTGCAAGCTTAAACTGGACATGAAATGTGACACATGAAACGACTGGAGGTCTGGCAATGTTGTGACAACTGCTAGTAACATACCGAAAATTCTTCTTGAAACTTTAGGTTGTTGTTTGTGCAAAGCTCTTCAACATGTTGCAGGAAGGATTTCTTGCTTATCGGCCTCCAAGCAAAGAAAGGTATAAAATGGAGTTATGTTAGGTTCATTTCTTTTCCTTTAGTGTGGACACTGCCTTTATAGTTGACCAGTTAGAGGACAGGACATTTCAAAACCACACAGCCCTTTAAAGTCACTCTGTCATATTTATAAAATTAGCTTTCCCCCTTTGAGTTCACTTTCTCTGTATTTCATGGTACAGAAATCCTTCAAATTTTAAGTGACTTTAAATGAATGATTGCACATTTTAATGAAGAAAGTTTTTCAAGTAAATGTAAGGGCATAAAGTTATCATTGAATCCTAATGCATATAATACCTCTTTGTCATACAGAGAACATTTTATACATTACAAGGTTTTAGAAGATATAAAATATTGCAGTGACCTCATTCTCATAATGACATGGTTTCTAAACCCTAAGGAGTTTAAATATCCCTGTATTACTTCCCAAGCTAAAATACAGACATGCAGGCTTCACCCCAGAGAGAGAGAAAGCATTTCTCCAGTTACCATGCAATTAGTCATGCTTTTATGATTTATATCCAGCTTGGAGGTTTTTCTACCAAACATACAAAAAAGGAACCACACATTAAGATTCATTGAATCAGGGAATCTGGAGTCGGTATTCAAAAAGAAGAAAAGATACTTAACAAACTTACTTGATGGATTTTCTATAACTAAGTAACCTGCAACAGAGATTGTGTTAAATGCATTATGAGTTGAGGGTACAGCTCTGAGTTCTAGATTAAAATTAGAAAAACATGGCAAATCAGCAATTATAACATGTTATACCTTTAACTGATATGTGATCATTATTTTAAATTCTACATCGTTTTTGAAATTATATTATTTGGACCCAAATGTGGCCAAATAATAATTTGGCTTTTCTCTCAAGCTAAGAAGGTAATGTTTTATATTGCTAGGCATTTGGGGCATTACATCAGTACAGGTCACTTTTTAATATATTGCATAGTATTTATTGCCCTAAAAATGTAAATGTGAATTAAACTTTTTTCTTTGTCCGTGAAGAATGGTGAATAAAGGAGGGTGATTGTTTGAAAACATGACATCAAATTGCCTAAATCTTGTTTCCTGAGTGAGTCTTTGTGAATATATAGCCATAAAAAATGACAGTCATTTCAGTTACTTTAGATATACATTTTTGTGACAGTTCATTAGTCAAGTTATTTATACTCTAAAAATTGAAATAATTTTAAGCAGCTAAATCGACTGTGCAATGCCCAAATTCAGAGGTGGGCATATCTTTAATAACACATTTGTCATGCACAACAAATTAGCACTGCAAAAAAAGCACAAAAGGCAGAAGTGTGAAATAAAATGAAGAACATACACCTTTATCAAAGTTTATAATTTTAAACATCAGGGATAATTTTACTATATTTCTTAAGTGACAAATATAAGAGGATGTGGATTTTGAAGTAAAGGACAAATGAAAAAATTGATGGAAAATGTGGCTTAATAAATACTGTGAAAATGGTCACAGAGGGGTTTGTTCAGTGAAGAAAACATGAGTCAGTATATTTTTATTACAGTACAGGAACTGGTGAAAAATACAGGGGTGCTGCAGTAACTGTTATCAAGAATGATGGAATTCTTCGTTAATGCTGTAGGTGTCCCCAGGCAGAAGGAAGTATCTCTCAGCTCCACAGGGTATAACCTCGTAGAGCAACTCATAATCAGCATGGTATCACAATGATAAATAGCATTACTAGAGCAAAGACTTCCCTGGTGGCTCAGATGGTAAAGCATCTGCCTACAATGCGGGAGGCCCAGGTTCAATCCCTGGGTTGGGAAGATCCCCTGGAGAAGGAAATGGCAACCTGCTCCAGTACTTTTGCCTGGAAAATCCCATGGACAGAGGAACCTGGTAGGCTATAGTCCATGGGGTCGCAAAGAGTTGGACACGACTGAGCGACTTCACTTTCACTTTCAGAGCAAAGTCTTGGTGGTTAAGCTAGTCGGCTTCTCACAACACCTTAGAGTGTTTCTAAGGAGGCAACAGAGAAATCCTGACTAACTAGATAGATGGGCTTCCCTGCTGGCTCAGATGGTAAAGAATCTGTCTACAGTGCAGGAGACCTAGGTTCAATCCCTGGGTGGGGAAGAGCCCCTGGAGAAGGATGGATATGGAGATGACTGAATGGGACATTGAATCAGAAAATTCCTTAATCTGGGGATAGGAAGACGAAGTATATGAATTGGAGGTCCTGACTTCTGACACATGCAGTGGGAACTCGGGCAACAATCAATCCCCATAGAAAATAATTACCCCTCAGCAAAGACCAGCAAGAAAAGGCAATCATAAGCTAGATCCACACCAATTCAATGGCCATGAATTTGGGCAAACTCTGGGAGATGGTGAGGAACAGGGAGGCCTGGTGTACTGTGGTCCATGGATCGCAGAGTCAGACATGAAGAACAACAAAGACCTAAACTACCCAAGCTCTTCAGGGTGGTACCCTAATGTTCCTATGCCGTGATTCTCTTCAGAAGCAGGAAAGGAATGGGGGTCAGGCTGGGCAAATCTTCAGAACTGAGCTTAAGATAGAAATGAACGAGATACTTGAATTAACAAGATCGATGTCTCTGTTACCACGCAGAATTGGAAATTCTTGAGTTGTGTAGAGATCACTTTTATAATATCAGAGAACATTATTCATTGTATGAATGGTGAAGTTCAAACACCACATCTGCTTTAGTGACAAGCCTGTGATTTATCTATTTAAGGACTGTCAGATAGCCATCCTGTAGTGGGGAGATACTCTTTTCCCAGAGGATCCAGGATTATTTGAGATAGTACTGGCAAAGATATTTTTTTGGGGCTATGTAGAACCTGAAATAGAGCTAGTTTGTAGAGCAAGAAATGGCTCAGATTATTATTCTTCAAATCCTTGTTCTATTTCCATTAATAACCTATTCTTATTTAAAAATTATTGAAGGCCCAGAGGAATCGGGTGGAGAGGGAGGTGGGAGGGGGCATCGGGATGGGGAATACGTGTAAATCTATGGCTGATTCATATCAATGTATGACAAAACCCACTGAAATGTTGTGAAGTAATTAGCCTCCAACTAATAAAATAAAATAAAATAAAAATTATTAATATTTTATCTTTTAGTCAGTGTCTTTTCCGTGAGGAACTCCACAGAAGGTTGATTTTATTATTGTACATTTGAAAGATCTCTCTAGAGATATGGATTTTTTTGTTGTTTTTATTTTCTTTTATTGGAGTGTAGTTGATTTACAATGTTTTGTTTTAGGTGTATAGTGATTTTAAATTGTACCTGGCTAGGTATTAGATTTGGGTGAATATTTGTGAATTCTCACAAAATACAGTGCCCTTTTTTGGCTTCAAATACCTGTTCCAACAATTACCAGCTATATTATTTTGAGTAAGTTACCTCAACCTTTCTTAGTTTCCAGTTTAGACATTAGGGCAAATATATGTAAATCAAGCTCACGTACATAAAATGCTAGGGAATGTCTACCCCTGACTTTGGAAGCAGTATATAAATGTTGTTTGCTATCATTACTATTATAATTGCTAGTTCTAGTTTTATTGTAAAACTCAAGTTCTTTCTACAGATCTATTCTACAATTGATACTGATAAAAAGAATGAATTTTTTTGTTTCTAAACCGATAAAAAGAATGAATTTTTTTGTTTGTTTCTAAAAGAATATCCTAAATTTTACTCAAAAGTGGGAAGACTAGATTGTGCTAAATTAAGCAGGGAGATTTCCTATAATTTATTCTTCCTAATCAGAGTCCCAGAATAAAGAGTAATCAAAAGGTCGGTTTTCTAGTTCTCAATTCAAATTATAAATTAATCCTTAATAGTATAAAGGCTGTAATAATTCTCTTTTCACATTATCATGTGAAAGCATTTCTAATTGTGCCTGCATTTTTTACATTATTCTTTATAGCTACCCCTCACACTACCCTGTTTACACCACAGATATTTTCTATTAGTTTCTCCCATTCCAGGTGTTTTACCACAACCAGATGCTACTGATTGCTTAATAGCTAATTCAGATGTTAACTCCTCTAAGGACCTCACCCTATTCTATTACAGAGAAAATAATTTCCTCCTTGTATGAAACTAAACTTCTATGGACAAATCACCTTCCATCTTCTATCATGGCTATGTAAGTACATGTATTAAGGATCCATGCATTGAGGTTCATGTATTACTTGAAGGTAGGGGTGGGGTTAACATTTGGCTTACTGCAAGCCACTCATAAACTTATTTGTAGTAGACAGTGAATAAATCATTGTTAAATATACAACTGTGGATGAATTTAGACTAAGATATGTAGTAAACTAAATACAAGTGCTCTGATTATTATTTTATTCCACAAAAATATTAATTGAGAATTCTCAAGAGATGCTACTCAAAGGCTTAAACAAATATGATCAATAGATGCACCAATAAACAGTATACAAGTCTAAACAAAGCCATATCAAATCCTCTCACAACAGAAGTTAACAGGTGCTAGATACTTAGGAAGTCACATGAACAATAAAATTGCTCTTGTCTACACAGTAATTTAGAAAAATAGATTTAATAAAACAAGATCTGTTTTGGCTTTATTTACTTTTCCATTTCACTCCCTTAAACCCGGTCATTTTACATACACTGTTCTTCACATTTGTTTTTACATAATGTGAGAAATAAGGCTTCTCATAGTCTGTTTTTATGAAATTTTCCAGTCTATGCTTATCTCACAGTTACATGTGAGCTGAAATAAATACCTACCTAGATAGCTTAAAATTGAGAAGATATTTTGGCATAAATTACCTGTTTCAAATAACAATTCACTTTTTTTCTTGTTTTTGTTTGTAGTCTCCTTGTCATTGCCTTGATTCTTAGCCTCATATTGAACAAGTGTGTTTTTCTCAAGTACTGGCTGCATTCTAAATTTTATCTTTCTTTGAAGTTTTAAAGTTTTACTTGTAAACAGGAAAAAATAGTAATTGGACAATTATGCAGGGAAGTGGAAAAGGAGATGGCATATATTATGAAGAAAATGCACTGACTTATTACTGATGAAGAAATTAAATTCCTTTATGGAAAATTATTTGGTTAGATAAGCATAAAAAAACTCACAGAAATTAATGTATATGAAAATCAACAATGTTATTTCAGGAGTGCTTTTCAAATAAAGGGATCTATAGACATACTCAAAGAGACTCAAAAAAACTTATTAACATTTTAAAAGAACTTAAAAACTTGTTATATAGAGAGTGTTTTAGACACTTTAGTGAATAAGAGTACTTATTCACTCACAATAGTGAAGGATACTGTCAAATCATATTCATTAGTGTGTAAATCAATTTGGGAATTGTCCAGATTTCAATAAGATAACTGACCAATTTCTAATATAAAGGGCTAAACACATTTTATTACATGAATCTTAGTTTAAATCCTATGCCCTTTTGTTGAAAAGGGTATTATTTCATGTCTGGGCTCATTTTTTTCAAAGTCTATCAAAAACTTAAATTCCACTCAGATTACTCTTGATAGATCCAGAGAGGAACCATTTATTTATGTTGGCAGTGGTGATTGAAGACCATATTGTCACAGAGACTCAGCTTTCCCTCAAGGTCAATTAGTTGAAATCTATAGGGAATTAAAATATAGTCCAAATAGAGAGCTACAGATGATAGCCTATAGATGGGCAGCTTAAATCAGCATTACCAGTGGCATAGGACAAATGCGAGAAGCTGTGTTTTCTGCTTAACCTGTTTTAAGTTAGGTTAAAAGTTTTACTGCCTTTACTATAAAAATATGTATTTCTCACACTAACATGTACTTCATTTTCAATGAAAAAATTTGACGAATCTCTGGTAAAACATGTTAATTGATTTTTCTAAGTTTCATAAAATATTGAGTGTGAGGTTTTTAGTTTATGTATTTCAACTCATTAATTTTTCCAATGTTCACATTTATTTCTACAGTGACTATGTTACTTATCCAAAGCATTTACTGTAATGCTTTCAAAAGGATCTTAGTTTTTGTTTTTTTCCTATTGTTTTTATTCATTATAGGCTTTAGTATTCTTTCAGACTCTTATCAAATCACCAATGACTTCTCTCTGGTCTTTAGTACAAATTAAAAATATTATCCCAACCAATGGCTAGTACTGTATAGCTGACTCTCAAACTTTAGTTTATAAGGTAAACATGCCACCTTAATAAGGGAGTTATGTAATTTTTTTTGTCACAGTATTCACAGACCCCGGCACTTGTAGATGCCCAATTGATATTTCTTTCATCCAAGCAAGGTGAAATGGACTTTTAGATACATACAGGGAAAGCAATGTTCTTGATGTCGTCAAAGAGGTGATGTAAGATTTCCAGGGTGGCAAGAGTTGAATTTTCCTTATTACTGAGCACATGTGAAAACAAACTCTTGACAGATTCTTATTTTGTAAACCATGTACTCTAAATTAAAATTGTAGTCATAAATCTAGTTACCTCAGGGGCAAGAGGGCAGAAGCAGTAAAGAGGATGAAGAAACTGCCGACAGCTCTGTGGGGAGATGGGCAAAGGTTCTCAGGGAGGGGACTTAATGAAGAGCAGACAGATGACATAACATTATCTAAAAGGAAGTCCTGACAGTCTGAACAGGCAGGCAGGTAAGCACAGAAATTACTCTCTCAGGGGTTAGAAGGTGACCTCAGAAAACTAGATCTGAAAGACTGCTATATCTCTTTTAACTGTTTTGATGTACGTAGAGGTGTTTAAGGAGAAGGCAATGGCACCCCACTCCAGTACTCTTGCCTGGAAAATCCCATGGACGGGGGAGCCTGGTGGGCTGCAGTCCATGGCATCGTTAAGGGTCGCACATGACTGAGTGACTTCACTTTCACTCTTCACTTTCCTGCATTGGAGAAGGAAATGGCAACCCACTCCAGTGTTCTTGCCTGGAGAATCCCAGGGATGGGGAAGCCTGGTGGGCTACCGTCTATGGGGTCACACAGAGTCGGACACGACTGAAGCGACTTAGCAGTAGCAGCAGCAGAGGTGTGTAAAGGCTCTGATTAGCCCAAACTATACAGTTCTATCAGAGTAGGAGCTCTGACCGAACAGAGCACTGTTGACTGATTCTAGGAGAAGGGAATGTGGTTATAGAGGAGAGGCAGTGGGGGTTCGATAAAATGGAAGCATTTTTCCCTGAGGTACTAACGGCATATCTGGTAAAGAATCTGCCTGCAATGCAGGGTACCCAGATTCAGTCCGTGAGTCAGGAATCCCCTGGAGCTGGGAATGGCTACCCACTCCAGTATTCTTGCCTGGAGAATCCCATGAACAGAGGATCCTGGCAAGCGATAGTCCCTGGAGTCACAAGAGTTGGACACAACTTAGTGACTAAGCCATCACCACCAATGGCATGAAGCCAAAAAGAAAAAGAAAAGTAAAAGGATTCTGTTTAATGGTGACAGAGAAAGGCAGAGTTTCTCAACCAGACCATTTGTGAGTCTGGAACACTGAGAGGTCAGCTTTGAGTGCTGGTTGGAAATTGTATTTTCTGTGTGATGTGATCACTGAAATCTTTAGCTCAGGAGTGTTTTTGGCAGATGTTGGAATCTGATCAAGAAGGTCCTTTGAGGAAAATGTATCTTCATGAAACTATTTTAATTCTGTCAATGGGGACTTGGCAATTAGTTAATAAATAAAACAAGGTTAACTATGATTCCAAAATGCGAAATGTGGTTAGAGTAGCCATGGGTCTGCCTTCCTCTGTTTGAATTATTACTCTAAGTACTATTCACAGTCAAGAGAATGTCAGGAGTCTTGGCTCCATCCAGCCTTGTGGCTCATGGGAATTGACTCCTCTGTCATAGATCTGGGATTCTGAAATCAAAGGCATTTTTCTTCTCTACCTCCATTCATATCCTTTACTGAAGAAATTGAATATCTCTGCCACACTCAATTGCTGGGTCCCTGCTAATGCAGTCATTTTGCTATGCTCCCCTCAGAATGTATACAGCAATTTTTATCCCAGGATAAAAGTGGTACTTCTGGGCATTAGGGGGATGTCTGAAAGTGTGCATAGTTGGCTGTCCACTGGGTAGGGTGGAAGTCAAAATTATATGAAACAGGGAATGTGATCGTCTTGGTTCTCACAGATTACTACCTGTAGTAGTTGAAATGAGCTTGTATGGCATGTGAACCCAGACTCCACCCATCAGACAGAGAACTCTTGTGTCATCATAATAATAGGCCAGGAAACATGTGAAGAACTCTAGGTAAAAACTCATTTTACAATCAGAGTTAACACAACATGATAACACAGCAAATTTCTCAGGCCATGCACATTGTGTCAATGTGCATTTTGAGAAGGTTAATTTACAATAGCATGCAATATCATAGAGGACACTTAGTAAGTAGAAAGTTAACTGTTTAACAGTTAAACAGAAAGTTTAACTGTTTTTTGTCTTTGGAAAAAAATAGCATATTAAACAACAAAACACTTCTTTCTATGTATTTTAAAATATAGAGCACACCATCTGAAAAGGTTAATCACAGCAGAGCTCTGCATCACCACAGTAACTTACTGGATGACAAAAATCTCCTTTCGTCTAAAGAAAAATGAAGAGTATCTGAAAGTAAAGATTAATTTTTTAGTATAAAAACACATACTGCATTGCTTTTTTTACTTGCTGCTATAAGAACATGAGCATGAAATATCTTGGATTTCATTCTACTGTAGGACATTTCTTGTCCCAAATTCACATTTTGTTCAGACATTTCTTGTCTGGATTCATATATTTTTACCATTGCTTGCAAAATAGTTTAAGACAGAAGTAAAATTAATGACCAGGATCTGTCAGAGAACTGATGGAAATTAAAATGCTAACAATTTTACAAAGTATTTCATGTATTAGTCAAATTTTGTGTATTCTTAGTCATAGGAATTGCACAGGAATTGCACTACTAAATACTTTTCAATGTTGTAAAGTAAAATAAATAAATTAAAAAAATAAATACTTTTCAGTTTCTGTAAGATTGAACCTATACTATAGTGAAAGAGGAGAGTGAAAAAGTTGGCTTAAAGCTCAACATTCAGAAAACTAAGAACATGGCATCTGGTCCTATCACTTCATGGGAAATAGATGGGGAAACAGTGGAAACAGTGTCAGACTTTATTTTTGGGGGCTCCAAAATCACTGCAGATGGTGATTGCAGCCATGAAATTAAAAGACACTTACTCCTTGGAAGGAAAGTTATGACTAACCTAGATAGCATATTAAAAAGCAGAGATATTTGCCAACAAAGGTCCATGTCGTCAAGACTATGGTTTTTCCAGTGGTCATGTATGGATGTGAGAGTTGTACCATAAAGAAAGATGAGTGCTGAAAAATTGATGCTTTTGAACTGTGGTGTTGGAGAAGACTCTTCAGAGTCCCTTGGACTGCAAGGAGATCCAACCAGTCCATCCTAAAGGAGATCTGTCCTGGGTGTTCATTGGAAGGACTGATGCTGAAGCTGAAATTCCAATACTTTGGCCACCTCATGCAAAGAGTTGACTCATTGGAAAAGACCCTGATGCTGGGAGGGATTGGGGCAGGAGGAGAAGGGGCTGACAGAGGATGAGATGGTTGGATGGCATCACCGACTCGATGGACATGAGTTTGAGTAAACTCCGGGAGTTGGTGATGGACAGGGAGGCCTGGCGTGCTGCGATTCATGGGGTCGCAAAGAGTCGGAAACGACTGAGCAACTGAACTGAACTGAACCTATACTAAAAAGCTATCATTCTTTTCCCCATATCACTGGAGAATAAGTAATTCAAAAGAAGCAGTTCTTAGAAAAGAAAATACTACTTGAATGAAGAAAATACTCTGCATAGAAAATACTACTTGAAGAAGGATATCACGGGCCCTTGTCTTGTTAAGTGTGTTTGTGCTGATTCCGTGTAGTATGCTTCAGAGTCACATACATGCACACAAAATTATAGGTGTATGTTGATATTTCAGAATCAAACTGACCTGCTGCTGTCATCTTGGCTGTCCTGTTAACTAGATGCATGACCTTGGACAGTTACATAAATTCTCCAGGCATCTTATATTTTTCCTTTGTAAAATGGAGATTGGGTACCAACCACAAAAGATTAAATGACTTGGCTGAGATCATTACATATGAAATTTACCACACAGTATTATGTTAGCAAATCCTATATGTGAAAGTAGACTGGGGTCATTTTTAATTTTACAATTATTATAAATAACAATAATAATACTGAAGGTATTCTGATTTACAGTTTACAAAACACATTCATAGGATTCTTTTAAACGGTAAACTTCTGAAGGCATATATATTTGATAAAAATCCAACATGCAAACTTCTCAAGTTATTGATGAAAGATACTCTTAAAATAGCCATTCAGTTGTTTGCTTCATTTTGTTAGAATTTTAATTCCATTCATGATTACTAGATTGGGCCTTGGTCTTAAGATAATGCACCATTACATTCATTAAACTAAAATAGCAAGATAACTAGTATGGAATGATGCCCAAAATTTGAGGGGAAAAGTTGAGGACTGGAAGAAAAGGAGTATTTGTCAAATAAGAATATTAGTGACACTGATTAATATTTTCTATTTTTTCTGAGTCACCAAAAGAAACATGACTTCTAAATTCAGTTTAGAAGGGAGACAGTGAAAATTAAAAATTATTAGCCAGTAGTATCTTTATCTTTTCAAAATTCTGTTGGCTTATTTAATTTTGTGTTATAACTCTTCTGGAAAGGCAATCTGTGTTACAGTTAAATTAGTTAAAAGCAAACCACAGGGCCAGTTAGGCTGAGCAGTGTTTTTTCTCTTTAAAATTGTATCTTTTATTCCTTTAAACTTTCCCAAGAATTTAATCCTAGATTTAACATAGAATTTTTTTCAGGAATATAGATAATCTATACAATTAAAATATTGCATTTTTTCATCTTCATTGGAACTTTTTAAAAAACTGAAATATAGTTAAATTACAATGCTGTGTTAGTTTCAGGTGTACCTCACAGTGATTCCATTTTATATATATATATATATATATATATATATATATATATATATATTATAGTTTCTTCAGATTCTTTTTCCTTAGAGATTATTACAAGTACTGAGTATAGTTCCCTGTGCTGGATAGTAGGTTCTTGTTGGTTATCTGTTTTACATAGAGTAGTGTGTGTATGTTCATCTCAAACTCCTAATTTATCCCTCACCCTTCCCTTTTCCCTTTGGTAACCAGGAGTTTGTTTTCTCTGTCAGTGAGTCTATTTCTGTTTTGTAAATAAGTTCATTTGCATCTTTTTTTTTTAAGATTCCATATTTAAGTGATATCCTATGCTATCTGTCTGGCTTACTTCACTTAGTATGATAATTTCTAGGTCCATCCATGTTGCAGCAAATGGCATCACTTCATTCTTTTAAATAGTTCATTGTATATATGTATCACATCTTCCTTATCTGTTGATGGACATTTAGAGTGCTTCTATGTCTTGGCTATTGTAAATAGTGCTTCAGTTAACATTGGTGTGCATCTTTTTTAATTAGAGATTTCTTGGGATATATGCTCAGGTGTGGGATTGTAGGATATGGTTTTTATGGAACCCTCCATACTGTTCTCCATAGCGGCTGTACCAATTTACATTCCCACCAACAGTGTTCCCTTTTCTCCACCATCTCCAACATTTATTGTTAGTAGATTTTTTGATGATGGCCATTCTGACTGGTGTGAAGTGATACTTCATTGTAGTTTCTATTTGCATTTCTCTAACAGTGATGTTGAGCATCTTTTCATGTGCTTTTTAGCTATCTGTATGTCTTCTTTGAAGAAATGTCTATATAGATCTTCTGCCCATTTTGGGAATTTTTTTGTTTGTTTTATTTTGCTGATATTGAGCTGCATGAGTTGTTTGTATAGTCTGAAGATTAATACCTTGTCAGTCACTTTGTTTGCAAATATTTTTTTCTGTGCACTTTCTTTTTGTTTTGTTTATGGTTTCCTTTGCTGTGCAAAAGATTTTTAGTTTAATTAGGTCCCATTTGTTTATTTTTATTTCCATTACTCAAGGAGATGGATCAAAAAAAATACTGCTGTGATTTATGTCAGAGAGTGTTCTGCCTGTATTTTGCGGTAAGAGTTTTATAGTATCTGGCCTTACATTTAGGTCTTCAATCCATTTTGAGGTGTGTGTGTGTGTGTGTATGGTGTTAGAGACTGTTCTAATTTCATTCTGTTATATGTAGTTGTCCAGTTTCCTTGCACTACTTATTGAAGAGGCTGTCTTTTCTCCATTATGCATTCTTACCTCCTTTGTCATAGATCAGTTGACCATGGATGCATGCATTTATCTCTACTTTCTACCCTGTTCCATTGATCTATAGATCTGTTTTTCTGCCAGTACTATACTGTCCTGATGGCTGCAGAATAGTCGGAAGTCAGGGAGCCTGATTCTCCCAGCTCCATTTTTCTTTCTCAAGATTGCTTTGGCTATTCAGGGTCTTTTGTGTTTCTGTACAAATTGTAAAAGTTTTTTATTCTAGTTCTATGAAAAATTTCATAGGGATTTGATAGGGACTGCATTGAGTCTGTAGATTGCCTGGGATAGTATAGTCATTTTCACAATATTGATTCTTCCAATCCACAAACATAGTATATCTTTGCATCTGTTTGTGTTGTCTATGATTTCTTTCATCGGCATCTTAGAGTTTTTTGAGTACAGGCATTTTTGCCTTATTTAGGTTTATTCCTAGGTATTGTATTCTTTTTGATGTGATGGTAAATGGGACTGCTTCCTTAATTTCTCTTTCTGATCTTCCATTGTTAATATATAGAAGTGTAACAGATCTGTGTATATTAATTTTGTATCTTGCAACCTTGTTGAATTCATTGATGAGCTCTAGTAGTTTTCTGGTCGCATCTTTAGGATTTTCTATGTATAATATCATGTCATCTGTGAACAGTGACAGTTTCACTTTTCCAATTTGGATTCCATTCTTGTCTTTTTCTTTTCTGATTGCTGTGGCTAGGACATCTAAAACTATGTTGAATAAAAGACATCCTTGTCTTATTCCTGATCTTAGAGGAAATGTTTAGCATTTCACCATTGAGTATGATGTTAGCTGTGGATTTGTCACATGTGGCCTTTATTACGTTGAGGTATGTTCCTTGTATGCTCACTTTCTAAAAAGTTTTTCTTGTCATAAATGGATGTTGAATTTTATCAAAATATTTTTTCTGCATTTATTGAGATGATCATTTAATTTTTATTCTTCACTTTGTTAATGTGGTGTTATCACACAGATCGCTTTTCAGATATGGAAAAATCCTTGCATCCCTGGGATAAATCCCACTGGATCATGGTCTATGATTTTTTAGTATACTGCTGAACTCAGTTTGCTAGTATTTTGTTGCGGACTTAGTGATATTGGTCTGTAATTTTTTTGTGTGTGCTATCTTTGTCTGGTTTTGGTGTCAGGGTGATGGTGGTCTCATTCAATGAGTTCAAAAGTGTTCCTTTCTGTGCAATTTTTGGAGGAGTTTCAGAAGGATAGGTGTTAAATCTTCTCTAAATGTGTGGTAGAATTCATCTGGGAAGCCGTCTGATCTTGGACTTTTGTTTGTTGTGAATTTTTGAGTAACATATTTAATTTCAGTACTTGTAACTGGTCTGTTCATACCTTCTGTTCTTCCTGGTTTAGTCTTAGTTGGTTGTGCCTAAGAATCTGTCCATTTCTTCTAGGTTGTCCATTTTATTGACATATAGTTGCTTGTAGTAATTTCATATGGTCCTTTGTACACTTGTGGTGTCCATTGTAACTTTTCCTTTTTCATTTTATTATTTTGGGTCCTCTTCTTTTTTTCTTGACGAGTATGGTGAAAGTTTTATTAATTTTGTTTATGTTTTCAAAGAACCAGCTTTTAGTTTCATTGATCTTTTCTGTTGTTTTCTTCGTCTCTATTTCTGCTCTAATCTTTGTGATATTTTTCCTTCTACTAACTTTGGATTTTGCTTGTTCTTTCTCTAGTTGCTTTAGATATAAGGTTAGGTTGTTTGAGATTTTTCTTATTCCCTCAAGTAAGTTTGTATCATTAAACTTCCCTCTTAGAATTGCTTTTGTTGTGTCCCATATTTTATATCATCGTGTTTTCATTTTCATTTGTCTTTGTATTTTTTTATTTCCTAACGATTTCTTCTGTGATCCAGGCTCAGCAATTTTAAAGAGACAGGTTTGTGCTACAAGTGTGTATGTATGCTTATGTTGCTAATATTTTCTCGTAGAAACATTTCTCACTTCAATGTGTTAATGATGAAAAAGCCATCACAAAATGTTGTTTTGTGAATTTGTTTATCATAGCAAATCTCAGTGTTATTTTCTAATTTGGTGAATGTAAAATACATGAACCCAAATATTAAATATTCTTCCTAATGTATATAGCTTGTGTTCATTAAAAATATATAGAAAATGGCATAATGAAATGATATCATTATCATTCCAAACAAGAATTTAAAATATTTTCTTTGCATATCACTGAATGTTCTCTTGGATTTATAGAGTACTAAATCTTTGAATTTCATTAATTTTCAAGAAGAAAAAGAATGAGAGAATTTGTCTTCAGGTCCTTTATGAAACAAGGTATAATCAAATGATACAAGTTTACATATATGGAAATTATAGGAAGAATCTTAAAAAATGTATATAGCTGTACATGCAGATATAATTTCTTAACTATAAGACCCTAAGTCCTAAAGTTGGTTTAATATCAATTATTGTAATGACCATTTTTAGTCAGATAACTCCATTAAAATTAATATTTTAACTGCTGATTAGATATTTTATCATTTCTGTTAGACAAGTGATAACATATAACACTGAAGAAAACTGGCAGTCCAATTAGTATGAAGAAAGTGGGCAGTTTGGAAGGAAAAGAATTTGCCTAAACCTCAAGTGGAAAGAGCATATGTTAGTTGGGTAGATTTAGTTGGGTAGATTTAAAGGAAATTGTCTAAGTTCCTTCTTGTAAATAACAGACACATGGCATAAGTTACTCAACAATTTGGAAGCTAACTCAGGCTCCTTGATTCTTCACTCTCAGAATCTACCATCAGTCTTTGTGGCTCAGTCCTCATCAGACATGTGTGGCTTTTGATAGATTTAGACTTTTCAGTACCTGAAATACAGGTAAAGAGCTTTAGAGCTTCACTGAAGAATGACTGCATGCATATGTGCACATGGCTAATTATGAATCTGCTAATTACTATTTTTTCTAGTCTTATCATCTAATGTATGTGACTTTATTAACATGAAAAACCTTCAATAAATAATAAAGCTGGAGACAGTTATTTTAAAAAATTTCTGTAATCAAGCAAAGCATATTAGTATGCGACATTGGAATTACCAGTAAGTATTACAGTTTTGGTTACTAGAGTCATAACAAAGAAGCAAAATGCATTGAAAACTAAAATTCATTTTTTATATGACTAGTAGTAATATATTCCAGTTTTCTATGTGCAAAAGTAGATAAAAATTATTTGAAATATACTTTAAAGACAATTCTACATCTATTACAAATAAAGTGACATATATATACAAATAAAGTGATATATATAAACAAACATGGAAGCAGGAAAATAAATAATGAGTTAATGTTAAATGAGGCTGTCCTTGAATTTTAAGTACCCAATAATAAACAATCTATACAGTCTTTGCCCACCTTTTCCATTAGCTGTCATGACAGATATTTAAAATATCTATCTTATCCCTTTTTGATAATGGCTGTGTTCAGTGGAGTAGGGGGCAAGCTGTGAACACACAGAGGATCTGACCTCACATAGCCTTTATAGAATGGTAACCTTCTTGAAAAAGAATACTTTCTCCAATACTGACTGGCTTTTCTCACTGTATTATAACTCCTAAAGATTCACATACTAGAGACTTTGGGGGGATTAATAAAGATTCTTTGGTTTGATTCCTGGGTTGGGAAGAGCCACGGGAGAAGGGATAGGCTACCCACTCCGATATTCTTGGGCTTCCCTGGTGGCTTATCTGGGAATCCACCTGTAATGCAGGAGACCTGGGTTCAGTCCCTGGGTTGGGAAGATCCCCTGGAGAAGGGAAAGGCTACCCACTCCAGTATTCTGGCCTGGAGAATTCCATGGGCTGTAAAGTCCATGGGGTCACAGAGTCGGACATGACTAAGTGACTTTCACTTTTAAAAGATACTGTAAACATGTTTGGATGCTTAGAAATTCACATGAACAGATTCAACTAAATTGTTCAAAAAACTAAAATTAATTACACTCTGAGATTTGAAGTTTCATTCCTTTTACACTTCACATATAGAAGAAAGATGGAGATCCCAGGCCTTAATTGAGAAAGGGATGTGGAAAGGGAGTTGGGTCCACAGGGGTAAGGGAGAAGAAACCTCCTTTTACTATGCGTCAGGACCCTTATAGAACTGAGGCAGAGCCTGATACTACTGATGTTCTATAGTGCTATGATATGATTTAGCCTGGGCAGGTTACCCTGCAGATCTATTGATCTTTTATGTGGTTTAATATATAACTATCTTACAGTCTTTGGAGCACTATCCATTTGAGATAGGAACAACCTGTATTAGACCATAAACAAATGTAGATAAGTATAAACGAATTTTCATATCCAACGAACCAAAGTACTTTGTAATTTACTGATAACACTGAATAACTTTCATTTTGTAGCATTCGAAAGGACTCTGCTTATCAGACAACACTTCCATCTATAGCACATATTAGATGTTTTTAGACATGCTGGAAATATTTGTGCAAAGTCAATTAGGTAAAGACTGGCTTTGATAAATGACAACTATAAATGATTAATTCCTTTTTAAGTTTAAGACCTTTGGTGCCATATTTTCATAGTAATAACTTCTAAAGGTTCAACACAACTGTGCAGGTACTTTGTAAAAATTGTCATATGCTTATGAGCATCATAAAATACTGAATCTCATAAGAATCTAAAACTTCCTAGTGATAGTTTTTATTAAGAATTTGGTAAATTATCTTAATAGAAGTTTTTCAAATGTGCCAACATTTTGAAAAACTTATGATTTTAAAAGAATATAAAATTATTTAACATTTACAATTAAGTACTCTTATTTCCAAAACATATTGATGGCACATACTTAGTGCATACTTTTAAATTTTTCCTTTCAAAGATAAATTTTACTTTGTATTTAATCCTTAAGTACTAAGCAATTTAAAAAATGAAGTGTTACTATATAATTTAGACTTTAATGTAACTGTACATTAAATAAATAGCTTAAGAAAGGCTTTTATAAAAAATGATAAAAAGAATATCAGGTTTTAGTTACAAATTTAAATAAATATGTAATTTAAAACGTGGACAGGAAGAATCCAATGTAAAAAAATACTATCATATGTAGTGAATTATTAGACATAATTTTAAAGATTTAATGTATACAAATATTGTCTCAGGAAGAAAAAAAGCTTTGCTGAACATTATAGACCCAGGTTCATATTGAACTCAAAGTATTAGGAAGATTAAGTGATTCTCTGAACATCAGTGAGAAGTGTGTGGAAGATGGAGGTCACCCTTTGAAAGAAAATCTCTGTGACCTGTGTAAATAGAAGCCCCACAAACACTTCCAACAAGTACAGGTCACAATAGGGTCATGGCTCCGGGCCCTCTGGACCACTGTTCGCCCAGAGGAGCGTGCTCACCGCGTTAATCTCTCGTCCTTCAGTTCCAAGTCCGCCACAGTGATGAGCTGATCCAGCTTGAATTTAGTGTCAATAATTTCTGCATCCCGAGGAGAATATGTCCCACCTTCTTTCTGCTTCTGTCGAATTCTAAAAGTAAGTGTAGTAAAATTCAGGGAGGAACTATCATAGAAAGCATGTATTTGTATTTAGATTTCTTTTTAAGACATTAGTCAAATAATTTCTTTGTTGGGGTCACTTCTGTGAACACAATGCAAATTTATAGCTACTCAAATTCTTTTCCCTGTTTTAATTCCACAGACTGTATTCTATAATTTTTTAACATGCTATTTTTAATGAGAATTATTAGTTCTTCAAGGCCTGAGTCACTGACACATTTAAAGTAGAGTGAACGAGACGGATGTTGTGAGCTTGTGTCTCCTCCCTCGAGCTATCCAGTAGATTTATCATAAAAAGGAAATATGCCAATGTGGACACAGCTCATTGCTATCAGTTCAAATAGACAACCTTCCACTGTTTTTACATGCATAAAACACTTACATATACAAGATACATGAGTGTTTTATACATACTTGGCAATATTTTTATATCTAAATATAATTATATATTCTTTATATAATCTAAGACTATAATATAGAACCAGAAAATTCAGGTTCAAAAATAGAAGTCACATGGATCTGCAAATCAAATTGATGTTAAACATAAAGTAATATTTAGCTTTTCTACCTTTTGTACTGCAAATATTTAATACTTATTATGATTTATGTGTTGAGGACGATGCAGAAAGTATAACATATGGTCCTTATCCTCAAGGATATAATTTAGTTGAGAAGGATTGGAATGTAGAAAAAGCATACAGAGGAAAAATATTCAAATTACAACTTGTAAAACAGTAATTGATCAGTTATGAAATGATATGTGATTACAACTATTGGCACTTGGAAGAAATAAAAAGTAGAGTTTGACTTGGGTGTCGCAGAAGGCGGAGGAAGCATACTTACAGTTGACTGAACACAAGCAGCGGTGTGTGAAAGCCTAGGGGACCTTCAGGTGAGGATGAACTCTGTTGGCTGAAAAGCCACATGTAGGCAAGTTGTAGGGAGTAAGAGGGGGCTGTTTTCTGCCCAGTATAGGAGCTCATCCTATAAAGAAATGATTTGGGAGCAGAAGAACACTGAGAATACAGTGGCTGCATGTCCCTTGGGGACAAGGACCATAGCTGGCACAAGATAACTCTCACCGTCTTCTGGCTGAATCTGAGAACACTATCTAGTGTAAGAAAAATATCTTTCAAGAGCCCTTCAAATTTTCTATCAAAATGATAATTTTAAAGGTTCAAGATGAAATAGAGGATGATTGGCAAACACAATACAGGACAACATTCTTCAGATAAAACAGCCTACTGAGCTATTTAGGAAATTGGTATAATGGTTATTTTTACAAATGGAAGGTCCCTCTAACTTGGCAATCTATCTTATGAAACTGGATTTTAGAATCACAACTAAGATTTTCCCTGTGCTGTGTGTGGCGTTTAGTCGCTCAGTCGTGTCCGACTCTTTGCGATCTGATGGACTGTAGCCCACCAGGCTCCTCTGTCCATGGGGATTCTCCAGGCAAGAATTCTGGAGTGGGTTGCCATGGCCTCCTCCAGGGGATCTTCCCAACCCAAAGATCAAACCTGATTAAAATATTTCTAATTAAACCTAACGGAGTTATAAATACTCAAAGATGGAGAAAGCCTGGCACCTTCCCCTTTTGTGTAAACCTGTCTCTACATCCTACATCTACTTCTTTGTCCCGCTTTCAGATATTGGAGCTAGATTCCTAAGCCAGCTGGTGGGATGTTGAGCCATTTTAACAGAAGACCCGAGTCATCCTGCAAGGCTGTAGGGACAGGAAGATACTTCCCTTGTGTGTTCTAGGACTGCATTATTATAATTCATTGTGGAAGGCCAGTAGTCCACCTAAATGAGTTCTAGCTGCTTCTAAAGTTCAAGTTCTCTCCATCCCATCAGTGAGTGATGCTGAGTAGCTTCAGCCCATCCACAATCAGGCAGCATGGACTGCTTTCACGGTCTAATTCCAGGCTGCCTACCCTCCAGTAATGATGGGCATTTTCTACAGACCAGCTCCAGCTGCTTTCGCTGTCATATTTCTTAGATCACTGTAATAGGATACATGTGCCTTTGGTGGCCATTCCATGACAAACTTGGGAGCAAGTCAACTTCTTCAGTTTGTTCACATATTGTCCACTTTCCCTTAGACTAGAGCGAGGAGATTTGTTGCAGTTGCTACTTTTGGATCCCTTAGTGTTCTCTTTTACTCCTTTAATAGTTGACTGTACTTGTTCAGTTCAGCTCAGTCGTGTCCAACTCTTTGCAACCCCGTGAATCTCAGCACGCCAGGCCTCCATGTCCATCACCAACTCCCGGGGTTTACTCAAACTCATGCCCAATCGAGTCGGTGATGCCATCCATCCATCTTGTCCTCTGTTGTCCCCTTCTCCCCCTGCCCCCAATCCCTCCCAGCATCAGGGTCTTTTCCAACGAGTCAACTCTTCGCATGAGGTGGCCAAAGTACTGGAGTTTCAGCTTCAGCATCAGTCCTCCAATGAACACCCAGGACTGATCTCCTTTAGGATGGACTGGTTGGATCTCCTTGCAGTCCAAGGGACTCTCAAGAGTCTTCTCCAACACCACAGTTCAAAACCATCAATTCTTCGGCACTCAGCTTTCTTCACAGTCCAACTCTCACATCCATACATGACCACTGGAAAAACCATAGCCATGACTAGATGGACCTTTGTTGGCAAAGTAATGTCTCTGCTTTTTAATATGCTGTCTAGGTTGGTCATAACTTTCCTTCCAAGGAGTAAGCGTCTTTTAATTTCATGGCTGCAATCACCATCTGCAGTGATTTTGGAGCCCCCCAAAATAAAGTCTGACACTGTTTCCACTGTTTCCCCATCTATTTCCCATGAGGTGATGGGAACAGATGCCATGATCTTA